>NC_067488.1:33368841-33631341 GCF_947179515.1 Apodemus sylvaticus
TATTGCTATTTCACCAATTTTGCTCTTTTGGTTTTGTCTACAATGTTTAATCTCACTTCTAGTGTAGTTTATTTTTTTATTTCACATTTCATAACATTTACCTCTAAATATTCAGTTTTGACTTAACATACACCTTTCAGGTTATTTAAACATATGCAATAAAATTATAATGATTTTACAATGAAATTATAATAATACAATAACAAAAATAATAATTATTTTATTGTCTGGTAATTTTATATATACAGTCAGTTCTGTCTTGATTTCCTTTCATTGATTCCTCTCTTCATAATCAATCACAGTTCCTTTAAATGTCTGGTTATCATTGACTGGGGTATAGTCTCAGTGACTTTATTTTCTCAGATCCTGGAGCTTTTTTAAATTGCTATGAGTGCTCTCAAGATTCATTCTTAAATATAATTGAATCACAGGAAATCACATAAATTCATTTTTAGAATTTACACTTACAACTTTTTAAAGAAAGAATCAGAGCAGAATATAATCTCGGAATAGACATTTTAAACAACTGAAGCTGTAGCCCCTGCACTGCTAAGTGTCTAGTAGACTGTGATGTGTTTTAGTCAGTAAGATGACACACACTATTTTCAGCCCATGAGAGTTGCAGATACTGATGAATTCTGGTGGTTGTTTCCACATCACTAGTTTCTCATCTGCCTGAGCCTATTGGATACTCTGCAACTCTCTGAATCTTTCTGTACAATCCTTTCCTTTACGGTGGTTTGTTCTATAACATCTAAGCCATCTTGCTCTCTCCTGACTCTTATCTGTCTATTCTCAAGGCAAGAAATCACTCTGTTTCATCTGGGTTCATCTCCCTGAGGTGTGGTCTGAACAAAGCTCACACTATGCCAGGACTCAGTCCATTTGCTTCCTACCTTTTGGGACTTACTATCTTCATTGCTTTGTAGTCAGTATCTTGAAAGCTACTGTTTCATGTGTTATGTTTGCTTGTTTCTATTTGTCCCAAGTGGAAATGGAGATCTTGCCCTGTGATTCATCAGAAATGTGCCTTCCTTTTCTTAAAAATTGTTAAATAGACTGTAGGTTCTATTTGAGGCTGGCTTCTGGATAATTTTATAGTAACATTATCATATTTATCTTATACCCTTAAAACTGTATAAATGTGAAGGTGTTTGAAACATGTCCTAACTGAATAAATCAAGGTACAAAGAGTGGTGTGTGGGTACTAAGATGATACCCCCAGTGTGAGTGATGGAACAGGACAGAGAGACTTGACGACTGAATCAACTCGAAACAGTGACTTCCAGATGCAGAACAGAGAAAGCCAAACCTCTGCTGGAGACCCTCTTCTCTTGGACTCTCTATACCACAGCAAGTTTCAGCCACTCCCTCTTACTGATTATTTTGGGTAGAAAGAACCAAAGGCTACAGGTGAAAGAAGGCTTTCCTACTGCGCCTCCTGAAATCCACAAGAAGGTATTGAAAATGACAACCTTCTGGTTTTATACATGTGATCTACATTCATCTTATAGACTGATATGTTTTCCTTTCTCAGTTGGAACATAACTTATTTTCTCTGATTGTCTTTATTTTCACTATTTTTCAGTATGTGACAGTCTTTGAATATGGAACTCAATTATTATTATTATTATCCTTTGCATCACATAACAGCTTTGTGTTTAGAACAGATTATCCAAATTTTGTAGCAGGCTTTCAACTAGGGATAGATTCTCACAGGGGATTTGCAAGCATCATATCCATAGCAGAGAAAACCAAGGCTCAAAGAAATGGCATGTTTGCTTGTGGACAGACCCTAGTGTAGACTGGGAGCTTGATTAGGTTTTCAGAGTTTTCAAATGTCTATGTTCTTATAGTTTGGCAGACAGGAGCCTAGAGAGAGAGCTAGATATACAGACTGAAGTGGTAAAGTGTAAGTCAACCCATGTGGTAATAATAGTGAAGAATCCGTTCTTTGTAGTTTACTGACTCCTGAGTAAGATCAGTTATAGGGGAAAGTTCTATGTCTCCATTTTAGGTTCATTTGATCTTTTTACTTGATTTTTATTTTAAAGTCTATGTGTGAACACATTTCCACATTTGAGTATGCTTAATTTTAATGTATATTGATAGTGTACACAAGACCTTTAAACAGGGAATAATATGTAGTGTAAGACGTTTAATATGTAAATTCTGTCTTGTTCTAGGTGTTCCCTAAGTACTCAATTTTTTTCAATTGAAATAATTTTAAATAGAATATATATATCTGCAATCACTCTAATAGATTAGCCAGTCCAGAAGTAAATACTTTATATGGACATATTTACTTAATTTTTACAACTTTCCAGTGAGAATTACTTTTGTCCTTATTTTATATTTGTGGCATCTGAGGGCTAGAGCCAAAGCTTTTCCATCATAATGCATGACGACTCCTTTCTTCGAGCTAATTGGCACTTGTTAATTACATAGACAGCAAGGTATTCATTTTCCCATTTCACAGATGAGGAAACAAACAAGAAAGATTGACTGGAAATGAAATCCAGCTTAGACCAGCTCTTACTATCCACATCTTAGCTTTCCTTTCACCTCAGTTTTGGTGCACTCTATATACTCTTCAAAACAAGAAGTTCTTAGGAAGCTAGGATCCTATCATACAGAATCTCATACATTGAGAAATAACCCAGGTTGTGTGGTCTTCCTCATCTATCCTTGCACATCCCCAGGAAGAGTCTGGTTTCTCTTCCTCTGACTAGGATAAAGAAAAAGGAAGGAAGCTATAGTACAAGTGCCAGCACCAAGCCATTATAGTTTAGTTCAAAGAGAAAGAAAGGACAGGAAGGAGTGAGGAAGCAAGCAAGGTAGAAAAGGTAAGGTAATGTTTGAGCAAGTTACTCTCTGAACACTAGCTTTCTTACAACATGGTGGCATTAGCAGCCTCTTTCATGGGGCTACGTGGAGGATTCATTGGTTCTCAGTACAATTTTCTTAGGCCCAGGGAGACCACCTAGGGCCTTTTCTCACCTTACACATTGGAGAGCTCTCTGAGTATACCAGCTTTTAGAGACCAAGCCTACCCATGGTCCTCTTAATATGGGCTTAATCAGAGTCTCCCAGGGGTACCCGATATTGTCTTTCCTGACATAGAATTTCTATAATTTCTACTCTAATATAACTAGACTAACAAATCCTATAGACTGACCTGAAAGCCCATGGGTCAGTAAAGAGCTCTGTGGCCAAGGGAGGGCTAAACAAGACAGTTATGATAGGCATCCTAATGAAATGTCTTAAGACCCAGGGTTTCTCCGTAAACTCTCCCTACTACTTTGACTTATGTGTATCTGTAGATTTTAGTATTTGTTTTCTTTTTCTATTTTCTTTATCCTTCTTTATGTATTTTCTATTTTCCTTCCTTATTTCCTTCCTCCTTTCCTTTCTTCTTTCTTTTCTTTCTACCTTCTTTCTTTCTTCCTTTGTTCCTTCCTTCCTTCCTTCCTTCCTTTCTTTCTTTCTTTCTTTCTTTCTTTCTTTCTTTCTTTCTTTCTTTCTTTCTTTCTTTCTTTCTTTCTTTCTTTCTTTCTTTCTTTCTTTCTTTCCTTCTTGCTTTCTTTCTTTCTTTCTCCTTCCTTATTTTTTCTTTCTTTTGTTCCTCCCTCCCTCCCTCCCTTCCTTCCTTCCTTCCTTCCTTCCTTCCTTCCTTCCTTCCTTTCTTTCTTTCTTTCTTTCTTTCTTTCTTTCTTTCTTTCTTTCTTTCTTTCTTTCTTTCTTTCTTTCTTTCTTTCTTTCTCCTTCCTTCCTTTTTTGTTTCTTTTGTTCCTTCCCTTCTTCCTTCCTTCCTTCCTCCCTTCCTTCCTTCCTTCCTTCCTTCCTTCCTTCCTTCCTTCCTTCCTTCCTTTCTTCCTTCCTTCATTCCTTCTCCCCTTCTCCCCTCCCTCCCTCCCCTTTAACACTTCTGGAGTAGCAAATTTATTCAATCACAGAGACCCTGGCAATTCTCCTATGGGATTTTATAGGTGACCTCAGATGACATTATCAGGAGAGAAAAAGATAAAAGAAATTATCAGGAGAGAAAAAGATAAAAGATAGATCAATGAATAGTGGGAAAGGTGGGAGAGGAAGAAAAGGAGGAAGAAGAATGGAAAGAGAAGTAGGGAAGGGTAGTTAAAGGAAAAATGCAGAAGACAGAGTAAGAAAGGATAGAGAAACAGAGGACATGGGGCAAGGAGAAGATGGAAAGGGAAGAAAAGGGAAGGAAAAAGAGGCAGTAGGAGCAAGGGTTCTGGAGTAGTCTCTAAGACCTTTTGGCTAGTGTGTGCCCCTGAGCTGGCAGAGATGTTCATCTCTCACGACTGGGAGCTTGCAAATAAATACCTCTGGGTAGGAGCAGATATCTGTAAACACAGCTGAGGAATTGAAAGTCAGGTTCTTCAAGGGTATCGACTTGTCAAAATCACACCACAGCTGCGGATTAAAAAAAAAAAAAGAAGAAGAACAACAACAAAAAACAAAAAGACACAGGAACAACAGTCAGTGTGAGTGTTGGGAGCGGAGCAGTGTGCTAGCTGTTGCTGGCCTTCAGCCAAAAGCCAAGGGAAGGAGGAACTAGAGGGGCTTGCCTGCCAGGAGGAGGCACCAGTTTCTTTCACCCACCAGCACTGGCTCAGAAAAAGCTTTTGCAAGCTAGTCATGAAACTGGGTTAAGATGGCTATTTGCCCTGTTGATTTGGGACACTGGAGCATGTTTGTGGGGCATGGAAGAGAGCTAGATAGTGGGGGAAGAGGCCTGGGTGAATTCATTGCCTGTTTCCAGATCCAAAGTTGGGAGAGTTTAAGGGACCTGAAGGGGGCACGTTTCTAGAAAGGCTCTTAAGGCTGGAGTGCTGGGCAACTCCCAGGGCAGATGTTTCTGCCGAAGGCATTCCAATGTCACAACTATAAGGTGAAAACCTTCTCTGTGCCAAACACTTTATTCAGAAAGCCCCGCAATCATCTTGTGAGGTACCTGCTGTTGTTATCCCCAGTTTACAACTGAGAAATATGAAACTCTGAGAAGTAAAGTAACTTGACCAGGACCACCACACTGGTGATGGGTAGTGCTGAGAATCGAATGCAGGTCTATCTGACTCCAAAGCCTCCTAGCATCCTGCCACACCAATGATACAATGATCTCAACTAGAGCCATCCAAGTCTTTTCCGAATGCTGCCCTCCACAAATCTACCTCATCAAGAATTCAAATGCTGGCTACCACCTCATTTCATGCAGATCAGCAACCTTGCATACATCAGTTTCAGCTGACTCACAATATACAACTTTCATCAGATGACCACACGTTGGGAGGATGGTTTTCCCTTTATCTGTCCTTTTGTTGCTTTTATGACAAGGTCAACCATAGAGCTTCAACAGTGAGCTAGAGGCAGTCTGATCCTCCAAGTCAGATGCTAACAATTGGAAAAGTCTACAGCTTGGGTCACTGAATGCTCAGAGACCCAAAGAGCACAATGATACTTTTATCCACAAGATGATGCTTCAAATAGACTATTTCTACATGCCAAGGTTATGATCAGGGTTAGATCAAGCATCTTTAAAACCTAGCTGCCTGGGTCACAGACAACACAGACTATACATATACAGAAAATATCTGTTACTCTCATGGTCTGACTGACTATATAGAGAAAATGAAGCCATTGGAAAGTGGGTCATCAAATTAAAAACAACCACGAATATTACAGCAGTTGGAGTTTCATCTGAGTTCTATGTACCCCAACACATATAAGCCTTTAGAAAGTCATAGACAAAACATTCAATCTTTCTGAAATTCAGTTTCCTCATCCATCAAATGCAGAGAATGATACCCACCTGTTGCACATAGTAGGTACTCAATAAGTGACAGGTATTTCATTTTTATTTCTCCATTGTGTCTTCCACCATGAGATATATTTTAGCATATTAGATGAGCATGGGTCATGGAGTCAGACAGACCTTATTAGTAAGTTATTTCATATCTCTGAGCCTCAGTTGCTTCAGCCGTAAAGTGGGGATAAATGAGACTTACCTCATAGGGTTTGTGTGGGTTACTAAGTTAGAAAAGAAGTGACAGTGCTCCTTCAGTGCATGGCACATAGCAGGTAGATTCTGGTACTTAATAAATAAATGACAATTTTTATTTACCATTATAAATTATTGGCCATGGACAGTATAGAAACTGAAGGCCTATGAAAGTCCTTTGGAACAACTCACTTCCCCTGGTAGGTTAAAGATATCTTCCCCACAGAAAGACACATAGTTCTGACAGGGGGCATTATTTTGTTGTCTGTTCCTGAACTTGGGGCTGACTGGAACATAAAGATAAGGTATGAAGGCAGGGCAATGCAAGAAGTTGCTGGTTCCATAAACTCTTGATTCTGGACTCTATAGTAGATACCACAGGACTGAGGGGCTTGGTGGATGCTTACAATATTTAGGACAGCTCCCAGGAAGTTAATCAAGATGGAAGCAAAGATGATGACGTTGCGGGCCAGGTAGGTCTCGTTAATCCAACAGCATGTTTTGCGGAGGATGAGGGGCAGACACTTATAGTCTTCTGCTGTGGTGATGAGGACCAGGGCAGAGTGCAGCATGATCAGAATGGAGAACTGGATAGTCATAGGCATCAACCTGCAGAAAACACAGAGTGTGAGTCGTATGGGCTCAGGCCACCCCATTCCCACCCAACGGCAACCTTGCTCATGTTCTTTCTTCACCACCCTGTGTATGGTTCCTATGTAAGAAACATTTGTTTTTCCTTTCTTTTCTCTCCCTATTTTTCACCCTTTTTCCTTCCTTCCTTCCTTCCTTCCTTCCTTCCTTCCTTCCTTCCTTCTTTTTTATCTATCTGTCTATCTTTCTTTCTTTCTATCTATCTATCTATCTATCTATCTATCTATCTATCTATCTATCTATCTATCTATCTTTCTATCTATCATCTATCTATCTATCATCTATCTATCTATCTATCTATCATCTATTTATCTATCTATCATCTATCTATCTATCTATCTATCTATCATCTATCTATCTATCTATCATCTATCTATCATCTATCATCTATCTATCTATCTATCTTTCTGTCATCTATCTATCTATCTATCATCTATCTATCTATTTATCATCTATCTATCTATCTATCATCTATCTATCTATCTATCTATCTATCATCTATCTATCTATCATCTATCTATCATCTATCATCTATCTATCTATCTATCATTTATCTATCTTATCATTATCATCTATCCATCTTTCTTTCTAGTATGAGCATGTATGTGTGGTATACATGAAGTTTGTATGTTCATTCTCATGCTTGTATGTGGTTGTAGATATCTGCATGTGCGTGTAGAGGGCAGAGGCTGACATTAGATGTCTTCCTTGACCACTTTCTACCTATGTATTGCAAAGTCTCTCACTTGAACTTTGAAAAACTCAAAGTCTTTCACTTATTTCAAGTAGTTGAGCGGTTCTGAGAATGCCCTGTCTCTGCTTCTGGCCCCTGAGTGCTACAATTATGGTGTCTTGATATTCCCAGCTTGGCATTTTTCATTGTTGCAGATCTGACCAAAAGCAAGTTGGGGAAGGGTTTATTTGCTTTATACTTCCACATCACAGTCCATTATTGGAGGAAGTCAGGGCAGGAACTCATACAAGGCAGTAACCTCGAGGCAGGAGCTTATACAGAGGCTATAGAGGGATCCTGCTTACTGTCTTGCTCACCATAGCTTGATCAGTTGGATAGAACTCAGGAACAGCAGCCTAGGGAATGGCACCATCCACAATGGGACAGTCCCTTCCCCATCAATCACTAATTAATGTAAATAAAAAATATATCGAATAAAAAATCACTAATTAAGAAAATTAAGATTGCCTACAGCCAGATCTTTAGGAGGCATTTTCTCAAATGTGGTTCCTATCTCTCAAATGAATCAAGCCTGTGTCAAGTTGATATAAAACCAGCCAGCACACAACTAAAGTTGTAAGGCTGTGAAGCTGGACAGAAGTTACTGTGTCTTAGGAAGCTCACAGGGAAGGTCCTTTAGTCAGACATATATATTCGAATGACAACTGAAGAATTGTTTAGTAGAAGATTTGTACAGTGAAGACAGAACTCAGCAATGGAAGAATACAGGGAAGTAAGGTTCAGGGAAAGCTGTGGGGACAATATAATTATACAATGTGGGTCTGCATAGGACCATACATGGAAACACGGGATGACACTGATTTTATCATCTTAACTGTGTAAGTATAGCAAATGCAATGATTACAGGACAATTAAATGTTTGGTATTTGTTTGCAAATATGTTAGACACAGGAACTGTAGCAATAGTAATAGGAATAACTGTGGACTTCTGTGCCTGGAGTGAACAGGATATGGCTGAAGATCTGTCATTGAGAGAAATGTCCAGAGAGTAGCAAGGTTGCAGATCAATCTGTAAAGAAGTTAGTGGGCTTGAAAAAGAAAGAGTCAAAAGGACTGGAAGGAATGTGGTCAGCTATACTCACCATGGTACCTGGTGGGGGACGGGGAGGGAGCAAGAAATTTACAGAGAGGGAATAACCAGAAACATGAGCTCTCTTCGCTACTAGACTTGGGGTTATAGTCTATGTTAAAATAAGCCACCATTTCTCCACAAGCCAATCAAAACAACTACAGTAGCAATGAAAGGCAGAAAATTATTCAGTGTGGCCATATTAGGAAGAGACCCCTGCCCTTTGCTTAAGTCTGTTGTCGGAGTCTTAAAGTAAGGCTGAGGCTTAAGTGGGGGTCAGAGTTAATATATGTAAACTGGCTATCATTGTCTTTGGGAGATGCCTTCTATAGCTCAGACTTTATGCTGTCTCTCTCCCAGCATTAGCTTCCTGTGGGCAATTCTACTTTCTTGGGGTCCAATATTTCAATATTCTCATCTCCAAAGAGGGAGATCCAAAAAAATCTCTGTATAATATTTTTTGCACTTGCTGGACTGCTTGCACTTTTATAGGATTAGGTAAGAGGAAGGCTAGGAAATGACAAGTCCGACAGCCTTGGCTATTTTAGAATTTTAAAAATCATACTTTTGAGTTTATGGGTCACCTTCCCAAGGCATTTCCATGGGAATTCAAGACAGCACAGCGGACCTGTGGAGCAGTGAGTTCCTTGAGAGCTTGAGGCACGTGGGACTCTCCTCACCAAACCCTCCCTGAGAAGGTTGTGGTACTCACTCGCACCCGGCAAAGGCATATGAAGAATGCTGGTGGATCCCTTTGTCAGGCAGCTGCTCAAGAGAAGAAGCCAATCGCTCAGCTAGCTTGTCTCAGTGCTATGATGCAGCTGCTGAGATTAAGCATGACTTGTGTCCAAAGGGGGACACAGACGAAAACTGGAAAGAGCAAGTTTTACAGATGCCCAGGAGATCAAAGTCTTAAGTGGCAACCACTGCAGGGTCTATTCAGGGACTAGAAGAATGGCTCTTGGCTTAGAGGTCTGTGCTATATAATCCTGCCTGACTACTAATACTGCTTCTGTGGGAACTTTAATGGGGCATGCCTGTCCATCCTGTGTGATTCAGCTTTATTTTCAGGTTCTTTCATGATCCAAAAATCATGTATGAGTGTGCAGGTGCCCAGTGGACAGTTATTGACTTGGGCTTTCTGTGTAGAGAGTGATTGACCTCTCTTTCTTCAACAGCATATTGGAAAAAGGACTTTTCACCCCTGGCCCCAAGCATGGCATGTTTCTGTGTTCTCTCCGAAGAAGGGGCATGCCAATATTCTCCCCTCACACTGGTGGTCATGTTGTATACTTGTGTTTCCCTGTATCAGAACAGAGGTCTCACACTGGAGTTCGAAGGATGATCTCAGGGCAGGTGAAGATTCAAGAGACCAAACATGAAGACCACCTCATTTCTTGGCTTCAGCTCTCTCAGCAGTCATAGATTTGCATAGTGCTTTGTTTAGAAATCTATAAAAGCAATGCTTTGTGATACATTCCACTGTCATGTTTTTACATTCAGTGAGCAGGATGTCAGGAGAGTACACTGAAAATTATAGGTAAGGGTTTTCACAGAAAACCACCTAAATGTGCAAAAATCCTAAGTGACATTGTTATGCATTTGTTGAGATAGGGGAAATGACTTGTAAGATGGGCAGAGTAGTTCAGGTGTAAGACAAAAACCTCCTGTGTTTGAACTTGTTCCAAAATGGACCCTGTACCTCTCAGCCACCAAGGAGTTAACTAACTCTTCTGAGCATCATTTTTTTTAAAGAAACATACAAAAATGGATTTTTTTTAGCCTTATATTTTAAAGAACTCTCTAAGGTTAAATAGAGTAATAAAAATAGGCAACAGATACACTCTATTTCTCTTTATGGTGAAGTTTAGGACATTAAAGGCATTGAAAAATATATAATAAGAGTATTGACTATAGGACAGGTTTTCTCAGCTGGGACCTGGAGCTACATATAAAATTCCACTGAGAGTCTTTGCTGCAGCCCCTCAATGCTCACTTGTTTCTGCACACATAAACATTATAGCATCAGACCGCAAATTCCTTCTAATTATAGAGCCATTCAGGCATCCAGGGGTTCTGAATTTGCTTTTGCATTGTTGCTGGATTTGAGAGGCATGGAAACCTTTCATTTCTGAAACCCAGTCTCAAAAAAAAAAAGCCAAGGGATTTGTAGACAGCTCTGAGTCCTCTCTAAAATTAAGATTTAATTATTCTCTGAAGTTGGTTGGTAGTACTGTGTGACATTTGCTGGAGAGGCAAGATCAGTGCAGAGGAGTGAATGGCTCACAGCAGTTTGTGGAGCAGTAGGATCCAGAGCCTCAGCTCATACCCAAAGAGGACATTTGTATGACACTTCAGAGTCTGCAAAGAACTGGTACCACATTTGATGCTGAAGCAACTCTGAGAGGTAACATTCTTAGCTCTTTCAACAGATGTGTATTATGTGGTTTGAGAAGTAGAAAGGAGCCTGAATTGCCCCAAATGGACATGGTTGAAATACATGTGGCAGTCCTAAGACGACACTACTTTGCTAATTCTTGAAAGTATCTTTAAAATATCTATTTTGTTTTTAATTGTGTGTGTGTGTGTGTGTGTGTGTATGTAACATAGGTGCAGGTCCAACTCCAGAAGAGAGTTTTAGATCCCTTGGAGCTGGAGTCACAGGTTGCCCAACACAGGTGGAGTCACAGGTGATTGTGGGTTGCCCAACATAGGTGCTGGGGGCCAACCTTGAGTCTTATGCAAATGCAGTCTGTGTTTCTACCCAGTAAGCAGACTCTCTACCCCTCATCATCTCCATTCTGTGGATGAGGAAACTTAAGTGTAGAAGAAGTTAAATACTAAGCACAATACAGATTGTATGTTGCACTGAAAATGGTCAAGTCACTAATTTATAATCTTCCTACTCTCCCTCTCTAGCTCAGTGTTCTTTTTCCTTCCCTAACCTCCCTCTAGTTTTCTCTCTTTCTGTATTTCATTAAAAATGCACGCAGTTTCTATATTATAAAAAAGCATTTAAAGGTGTTTTCTAATCTTTCTTTAGTTTACCTTTCTGGGAAAGGAACATCTGAGAACATGCAAGCAATAAAGCAAAGAACTGGGCTCCATAGTCTGCCTTTGCCAGTGTCTGTTATTTTTTTTTCTTCAAGGACAAAGAATTAGATGTGGCTGTATGAGCAAAGATTACTTCATCTCTTAAAATAATCATTATGTAAGTATAAAGGAGTGGTGCCCACTCTGTGTCATCATAGAACATCGATCAGTAGCAACATCTATTGGCACATGCTAAAGGAAGCTTTGCTGTCTTGAAGGTTTCACTTTCTACAATCTGAGGGATTCCTGGTAAGAGGTCAGTTTGGCAATCTCTTCCATGGTTGTGCAATCCTGGTCACCAAAATATTGAGATGGGAATGGTGATTGTTTTGCTGTTATAAGATGCATTTGGAAGCTAAGACTGGGGCCTCCTTCTATTCTTCTGCTTAGAAAGCTCTAGGTGTTGTCTTCAATCTAAGAGGTCAGGATAACAAACCTGGCTTCCTTTCCTGCTCTTTCTCAGGTTTTCCCATCAGATGGTGTGGTTGTATCTCCTGCTTGTGCTGATCCCATTCTTGAGGTATAGTTCCTTATCCATTAATCCACTCACTGGGATTGGAAGATGGTGCTATCTTTGTTATATCATCTCCTTAATTTTTTTTTAAAGCTGGAATACTTTATATGATGTTTCTTCTCTTTGTTTGGAGATGGAAAATGTTTCTCATTGTTCAGTTGCTTTTGCTTTTAAAATAGATTGTGAACTTATGAGACTCAATCAATATAATTTCTAGGCTTTGTTATTTTGAGGAGTTCATTGGTTAAGCAGATAATGGATTCTCTGGTTTTCCAATCTGTAGACAGCCACTGTGGAATCCCGGTCCGGGGTTAGCCTGGGATATCCTAAAATGTTTAAGTTCATGTTCAATGACTAGAGAATCTGGGATCTGAGATCCACAGCAGCAGGGATATACATACCACTTTACAACATCAAATGTATGGTAATATGAGCTGGCTCTTTCTGCTTTTCATTTGATGTGGGTCCCAGTCTTGTCTATTACATGGTGTTGCTTATATTCTGAGTGGGTCTTCTCTATTCAGTCTGCCAACTCACATGCCAATCATCTCAGGAAACACTCTCTTAGATACACCTAGAAATGTGCTTTTCCAATTTCTTAGATGTCTTTAAAACAAATCAATAGACAAACAATACCACCATCACAAGGCTTGTCTTGTACAGCTACTGCCCTAGGAACACTTGCGCTGCAACTAGACATTCTGAGTTTGAATTAAAGCTATATTTCAAATGGGGAAAACCATTTCAGCCCTCTGAGCCTCACGTCTCTCCTCTTTATAAAGATCACATTGATAGTAGCTACCTGTGAGCTTATCTCAGTGAGTTTTTGAGTTTTTATATTTAAAGTGTTTTAAAGTGACTGACCAACATGTGTTTGTAGTGTTGACTTTCAAATTTTCTGACCTAGAAGTGATACTACAAGTATGAAGGAATCATTTGGACAAACAAGTGATTGAGACTCTTATAATTCATTGCTTTCTGAATTCATGGGTACAGTGTTCAACAGGAATAGAGACTATTCCAGTTTGGCTATTATTTTATTAATATTGGGAAAGATTTTAGCTTAGGCAGAGTCATAAAAATATTATGCATAGTAAGATGGTCCTAGTAAACCCAGAATTGTCAAGCACCCGGGTCAAGGTCATGGACCCAGTCATGTTAAACTCTCAACCTTTAAACAGGTCAGATGGATGGCACCAGGTAAGGACACATCACCTCACAGATGTGTTTCCAGCTGCTATCTTAGTCCTTTTGTACTTACCTTGAAGAAGGAAGCAAACTTTGAATCGCAGTGATAAACAGAAGAACGATAAATGCACAGACCAAGTTTGACTTGAATACTTCATCCCTCATTTGAGAATACTGTAATTTTAAAAAAGTAGAATTAATTAGTTTGTAGCAGAGTTAAAGTTTTGGAGGAGATAAGTTTCATCAGTTTGAAGTTAAGGAAAAAAAAAAACAGCAAGAACAACAATGTAGTATCTTTTTGAAAAAAATTACCAGGAAGCTCTATCATCCAAAATCCTCACACAGGGTAGGATCTTCATCCTTCCCATCAATTTTACTCTGAAATGCCAGGAATTAATATATCCCTTTCCTAGTAAGGGGCCTTCAAGTGTTCATGAGTATATCCAGCTCCTGTCCCATGAGATTCTATCACTTAACAGAGCAGAAGAGCCCTCATCATGAACACTGAAGATCAAACTCAGGTGAATTTTCTTCACTAGCAAAGTAAAGTTATTTAAGGACAGTGCTCTATTGATAGGTGTTGGGACGCAAATATTTGACCAGTGAATCTTTTTACTTTCTTTTAAATAAGTACCATGGAGAATAACTTCACAGAACCTTAGACTTTAAAGAATCCCACAAGATCTCCAGTGCTGAAGCATCTTGTCTCACTGAAGACAAATCAAGGCAGATAGGCCAAAAGCTGGACACTTTTCTCTTGCCCATTCTAGGCAGCCATGGGGAGAGGTGGTAACATAATTTGATTACTCAGAGTCCTCATTAATGTCGTAGTTGACCTAAAAGCTCCTCAAAGATCAGAGATTTATACTTGCCTCACTCCTGCCTCATCTTCTGCACCCCTGCAGAGTCACCAAGCTGTGTAATAATACTTTAGAAGGAGGCACAAAGGGTTTAAAATATGTGGAAGAAATTAGAATATGGTTTATCCAAATCTCTCATTTTGCCTTACTGACATCAAGGTCTAATTAATTGCTGCAGACAGAATAGTATTTAGATGGTCTTATTTTGGGATGAGGGAGGTGCCTCAAAGCTAAGCCTGGCACTACAACTTTATAATCCTTGTTTTGAATTTTAGGGTCACTTTACCCAGATAGCTGGTCAATGTTTCTCCCTCAACTTCTAGGCTCTTTGCCTATAATAAATAGTAGTATTTAAGTAAGGTCAATGAGATGACAGAATCAGTCCATTTTATTGGACTAATAGTTTGAAATAACTGTTATGGGATTTTGAAACTGATACTGATTGCTGGGTGTGGCTTAGACTTTAGATTGGAATTTACTCCTCTGAATCATTGCTAAGGTTTTGGGAATGACCAGTAGCTGTCAAGCAACCTGCAGGAGGTGTGGTGTGGTACAGAGAACCCACCCAACTCTTTTGCAGAGCAAAACCTCTTTTTAATTCCCAAGCTCCAAGGCTTCTGTTCAGCTGCCGACAATCTGCTTGGCATCTGGAGGGGATCCAGGAACCCTGAAGTATTACCATACACCACCCCCTCAACCTATAAAAACCTAGAAAGTCCATGTTATTTATAATGACCAACAATGCTGCCTAGGATTAGGGACAATCTGAGTGACCCACACAGGTCAAAATGATTTAGTCACAAAACATAATTCAAAGGAAGACATTGGGCTGAGTTCCTTATGATAGCTGGTCACACACAACTTAATTTTTTTTATTGGTTCACTGATAACCTGTTTGATTATCTAGATTCAGTATTGAGATTTTACAAACATCATGCACAATCCTCAGTGTATTTTAATCCTCCATTTTCACTATTATTACCACCACCACCACCACTACCACCACTAGCAGCAGGAGCAGCAGCAGCCCAGCCTCTTGAACTTATGATAAGCTGTCACCTTCCTAATTCTAGATTCGTTCTGTAGCATCCCTCACACATACTCAAATGCCTGGTGATTACCACTGGGTGTCTACCTCTGTTGCGGGGAGGGGGGGGGGAGCATGTTTTCTGTCTTTAAGCCTGTGAAAGGAATCCTACATGATAAACACTGTCTGCTTAAATGCTCTGGTGCCTATGTTTGAGCTTTTCCTCCTATGTAAGGTTCCTTCCCATCCACTGGGAAAGTAGCTATCCCTATAGATACCAAACAGCCTTGGTGACTCCTTCCCTAAAAGTTTCTTATTGATGACATTTAAACAATTGCACATCCATCGTTGGTCCCAACAACAGTTGCAGAAGTTTTGTGCTTGTCATTTTCTTCAAATAGCAACCTGGTAGAATCACATAGGGAATCTTACTTTCTCTCCAGGCCTGTGAGGATTTCTCTATGAATAAAACCAATTTCTTTGAACCTCACTTATCTTTTCTGACAAATGGGACCCGTAAGGCTTGCAATGCTAAACCATTCTATTATTTTCATGTTTGAGTTTTAGTTTCTTGTACAGTCACAAAAAAGAAAAATCTGTGCCGTTGATGTCAATCAAACATGGAATACTGGGCTTCAGAATGAAATGCATTGTGAGTTTGAAATACAAAGAATGAAGGCTTATGAAAAGAAAATTCCTAATTGGCTCAGGATGTTACAGTACTGAGCACTGATTCACCGAACTTCATTTTTACTTTTGAGGGTCTGAATAGTTGGGTGTATGACTATGTCAGGTTTATTATATGCTTCTGTTTTCCAAAATTAGACATTCTTTGTCTCATCTCTGTTCTGTCCTCATCTGACCACACTAGTATTTCTGTATTTCCTTGTGAGCATGGAGTGATCTAGAGCACAACTACAGCCTTTGAAACTCAGATTCTACCCCTTCTGGCTATGGAATTTGGGGCATATCTACTAGGTTTTATATATCTTACTCTTGTTGCATAGAAAATGAGGGGCATAGGAGCTGCTTACAAGGATTTATGGAAAATAAACTGAGTTCCTATGTAGCAAGTGTTCAAAGCCATGTCTTCTGCAGGCAATGCTCAAGGAAGATGTGTTGCCCTTTGGTTATATCTGCAGATGCTGGCCCTGAAGTCTACTGAAATGGTATCTCTCTAGAATTAGTCAGTCATGAGGGTCATTGAGTTCTAGATCCATCACAAGAAAAGTGAAAAATCCAAGTATGGTTACATGGTCATGTGGAAGAAAAGCCCATTCCAGATTTTTCATCCACAGAGGGATGGTCAGTGAACCTAGCTACAGATGTGATGGGTAGTGCCTCTTACCCCCTCTGTCTTTGTCCTTGAGACAGTCCTGAAAACCATTGTTTAGTAAGGAAGAAGGAAAACACTCTAGTCACCAGGATTCTTCATCCACAATACAGAAACATGAGCGCTGACTACACTTTTATATCCCTACATGGTGTGGAGGGCATGTCCAACAATAATAACTGGGAAGCTACCTCTCCAAAGTTGAATTATGCACTTTGTGACTAGTTATGCAGAATGTGATAATCTCATAAATGAAGTGGGTTGTGTTTAATGCCTTTGTTTTACTGTTACCCACATTTCTCAGTAATATTGCTCTGAAATAAGCATTGTCTCAACCCTAGACACTTCTAGTTATAGGATAAATGAATATTTTTTTTTAAATTTGATTTCAACTTTGGATAAAACTAGTGTTAAAACGGATGATTTTTCTCATACATCTTTAATTACTCTAAATGAATGCCTTGTTAAATTTAACGAGATTCTCAATTGGAACAAACTGTGGATTCTGTATGTAAGAATTAAGTAACATGACCGCTTCTACTGCTATGCTTGTGTATCTTATTTCATGGTGATGGCCTAGAGCATACTCATATTATTTGTATAAATGGAATAACCACAACAAAACAGAACATGAATCTAATTTTTCAAGTGACTATTGCAGAATCTTGTACCACCTCATTTTTCCAAGCAACCTTATGCTAGAGAGTGAAGGTGAATATTTTTCTGTTTTGATGACTCACAAAGAAACATGGTAACATGTGTCTGAGATAAATTGTGTCAGATGAATAAGGCAGTTGTATAAGACACACTACTTTCCATCTATAAGCTATAAGTGATAGCGTCTGTGGTAGACTGATCATTGCACAAGCCATTGTGAAACCAAAAGAATGGTATCTCTTCTATGTTCTTTGCTTAGAAGGCCCTGGTTTCAGACAATGATGCTTCACCATGAAGAGCTGGGTTAATGACCTTTGGGATGAAGCCTTCTCAATTCTATCAATCTGTATCATATCATTGTAGGCAGAATTGGTATTTATCACTCTGAAAGCACTAATTTTTCAGGAGCAGAGATGGCTAATTGGTCTAATAAAAACACACAAGTGAAATGGCTCTTAAAATTATTTGATTGCTTGGAGCCTGGTACAAATGGCAATGTTTTGCAAGGCATGAAGAGTGTGGGGAATCCTATAAACCTGCATCCGAATAAGGGCTGGGTTTCTTCTCTGGGCCTCTTTGAAACTTGTCATTCATACATGAAGAAGAAGACCCAAATATTCCTACAGTTTTAAACCTACAGGGATGGGAGAAAGAAAAACACCTTAGAGAAACCAGGTATTATGAGAGAACCATTCCTTCAAAATAACCTTCAAAATGGGATCATGAGGATGATGAGGATATGTGTGATTGAGAAAAATGTATAAACAACATCTAAGATCATTTGATACAAGCTCCAAGTTCTAATTTGTAAACAAGGAATGGAATGATGCAAAAAAATTCTGATAATTTCTAAGACAGGTGTGCATGCTGCTCATTTCTTGGTTTAGAGGCCAACAACCGAACCCACTAGCTAGTTATGAAATTTTCGAGACTTCTTGGTCAAATTCCTCCCTATTTCAGTCATGATAACTTAAGAGTCTATAGTAAGAGGAAACATTTTGAAGTGTCTGATAAAGTTTAACTAGAGCCTGTTAACCTTCCATATAACTTTTTAAGTGCCCAGACACTTGAGAGAAATTCTGAGCACATACAAAATATCAATTTTACACAGACACAGCATTATCTAAAGAGGTTCTTGGGTGGCAAATACTATCTATTACGTAGCAGGAAATAGTAAAATTGAATGAATGTTTTGAAAGCATTCAGCTCAGACCCTGTTTCATGTCATGAAAACTACAATGATCTTTATTAAACAGAAATGAGCACGATCTGATAGCTGATTCATGTATAAAATGTGATGTTCCCCTCAATTTAACCTCATATGCCTTGAGTATTTTTAAGAGCTACCTTTTCTTTTTTTTTGTGCTCTTTCAAACCATTCCATTATGTAAGAAATTCCTGGTTGTTAACCCCTTCTCCGCCTAGGAGCACTCTATTCCCACTGTTCTAAGAGGAAATGTAACCCATGAATTTATTTATTCACTTACAGGATGGATACATGTGCCTACAGAGCTAGGGTGATACAGATGCCCTAGTGTTAGTCAGTCTTCCTCAGTGTTTTTCCCATGTGGCAAAAAACACGTAGTGGATTATTTGTATACGTGTGTGCACATGCCATCTGTGTATTGGGGGGGGGAGGGTAAAAGATCAAAAAATGAGTTTACATTTTTCTCCTTTCCTTCCTTCAAATACTTCTCTTTTTTCCCTTCAAGGTCTTTGCCATATGAATCTCCATGTAATCACTTCCCTGTGTCATATCCTTGACTATCAATGTCTCAGAAATATTCTAAACTGCATGTAAAGCAGGCACTATAAAATTGTAGAATTTTGCTGTTGTATTAATGGTAGTCTGGGATTAGAAGACATATTGAAATAGATTTGAATTCCATCCCTGCTGCCTTGGAAAAAGTACTCATATTCTCTGAGGTTCATACCTGTCAAACGGTAAAGATAGCACCTACACAAAGGGTGTTGTAACTATACATGAGGTAACAAATGTAAAATGCTTACGATAGACCCTGACAAGATAGTTTAGTGATAGATGAATATGCCTCCTTACAAGGGTGCTACCTTAGTAGCATTTTATTGCAACCTCTGAGGCACATCAACATTCAGTGGATTTCCCCTGCACAATAGCCTCATAGCTCATGGGCACTTTGATCCCATTTTTAGGATGGGAAGGTCAGTGACTGGACCAGGATCGCAAAGGAGAGTATAAATTCCGTGAGAACAGAAGCTGTGGTTTTCGGTCTTTCTCCAGTGCTCACTCAGAACAGGATGTGTGGATAGGGGAACACAGACAAGCAGAACATCAACTGAAAAGATCAAGTGCTCTGACTTATGGCAGATAGACTTGCTAGAAATAACAGGAAGGGAGGCTAGAAAGACAGTTCTTGTTGGGAACATGAAAAAACTCACGTGTGAAAGAGATCAAAACACGTGAATGGCTTGTTCTCATAGGAAGAGACATGGCATTGGAGCCACTCAAACAAAGGATGCCCTTAAATCAGGAGCCTATCTTTCTCATTCTTAGGAAACACCCTAGGAGCCAAGGCAGCCAATGTGTCTGCTCCAGTGAGCTAAAGGCATCATGGGAATACCTCACTTTTAATGAGTGACACGTCTGTGCCAGATTAAATGGGGAGAGGTTGGAATCCTGGTACATTTTGGATACAGGACATATTAAAAGAGTACCTTTCACTGTTTTTTGTTGTTGTTGTTGTCATTGTTGTTAAATAGTTTCTTTACAAAGTTCTAGAATTGTAAAGTTTATTTTGAGAGTTTATCATCTAGGTTTAGATTAGCATAAGAAAAATATTTCATTTATCTAAATAGATAGTATATGATGTGAGTTACTGACCCTTTGCCCAGCTTGATACACCAAGCTACCTGGTCTAGTATGAAGGAGTGTGGTAGAATTACAGATGTTTCAATAAGTGTCTACTTTTCATGTAGATTCTGGGATCCCAAACTCAGGATTTCGTTCTTGCACAGCTAGTGTCTTTACCCTGTGAGTCATCTTGCCAGCACTTAATTTTCACACTAACACTTATGGCCATTTGATCATAAGCATGTCAGTGAGGTCAAGTCCTTTGTCTTGTGTCATAGATCATACTGACAGACACTGGGCCCAAGTCATGTTTACTAGGTGATCAAGTCTATGCTTTTTTATTTTTCCTTTTTTTTAAAATAAAGACTGAATATCTTTGAACAAAATAAGGATTTTCTCATAAGTCCAGAAAGGTCTATTGGAGTGACTAGAGACTATCAGCCTGTATGTCTGTCTCTGCTACTGTAAAATAAAATGCAACGCTCTGTGCCTGATTTTATTTCCAAAGAAGAATTTGAATCAAGGTCTTTTTTCTCCTGACACTACTATAAGCTTTACAAAAGCTGTCAGAGTCCACATTAGCTCAAGTTGACCTAGGGACCTTTTGATAGAAATTGGTCTTAATCATGTCCACTCAGACAAATGACAAAGAAATATGGCTGAAAAATTAAAAAACAAACAAACAAACAAACAAACAAACAAGAAACCAAAATCCTTCAAGAATATGTCTCAAATTCATATCCCCTTGCAAATCAGATTCTTTAGGATAGTTGACCAGGAGGCATCTCACACAAGATCACAAGGCAACTCTGCAGTCTGCAGAATGAAGAGAGCTTTACAGAAAGAGGCTTTATTAAAGACAGAAGTTTCAGAATCACACAGATGACATCAGAGGTAGAAGAAGGAAGAAAATCTTATTTTCACTGAGATGATTTTATTTTAATGCCTCACCCACTAAATGCCAACACCAGAAGTCAAAATGTTCAACTTATATGATGTGTAGGAACATATTCTTGCTTTTACTCTCTGTGAAGAACTTGCCCCATCCTAAGGCAGTGAGTGCTACAGCTTATGGAACACTACACTTAGTTCTTCCAAGTAAGTGTCCATGCTAGTCAACTCTTCCCAGGCTTTAAAGGTCTTTTGTCAATTTCTATGTCTGGAGACATCTGACTGTAATTGGAATTATCTGCCATCTCCTTCTTAAACTTCATACAGAGCAAGTCCCAGTGGTGAATGAGGACTAGAAGCTGAGACATACTACTGTCTTGTAAGCATGACAGAACAAGATGGTGATCCCAAAGAGGGTAAGTTCCTCACTAGAGAGCAAAGCCTCACAACTTCCAAAGCAGGTGTGACCACCTTAATAAAGGGAGTTAAGACAAAGGGAAAATCTGAAGAGCCAAAGGAATACAGAAAGACCTTCAATCCCAGTCACAATTAATATTTAAAAAAGCAATAAGGAAATTTTTCTATAAAATTGATGATTTTGAGAAAGTATAGACATCCATCTTCAGAGAAATTTCAGAGAATATTTGAGATACTTTAAATGTACATCTTTTGATATCTTTAGGATCTCACCTTCAGCAAAAACTAAGTGTGGATATGTTTAACCATAAGGATATCTATGAAGACATACCTGGAAATTTGCAGTAGTGAAAAACTGAAAATAAAAAAAAATGGTTTAAACACACAATGGGACATCATGGAGCTATTAACATCATTGTCTTAATTAAATAGCGACATGAAAAATGGCTCAGTACAGATGATTAAAACTGCTTCTGTCTGTTATGCACAGAATAGTCTGCCTTAGAAAACCTCACAGATAAGCACATAGGCACATATTCCTTTAAGGCCATGTTGGTTCGATGCTAAACTGTTAATATGTTGAAAGATCAAGAAAGATTTCACTTACTTTATTTCCTCATATATTTAGTATAAAACATCATTACTGAAAACCCATCACCATTATTAGTGTTTTTGTGTGTGATGTATATAAGTGTGTGAGTGCGGACATTCATGTGCCATGACATGTGTGGAAGACTGAGGACAACTTTTTGTGGTAGACCTCATCCTCTGCCTTATTTTAACAGGATCCTATGTTGTTTGCCACCCTAGTAGAGCCACAAAATTCTGGACTTCCTTCTGTCTCTGCCTTCCACTTCACTGTAGCACTGAGCCATGTGCTTAGCTTTGTGTGAGTTCTGTGAATCTGAAGTCAGATCTGCATCCACATAAGTGCCTTATCTACAGAGCCCTCTTTCTTTGTATTCCCAAGATCCTTTTTCATTTTCCTGTTTTGGGAGTGTATTTATGTGTTTCTGTATATTATGTGCAAAAAACCAAATCTCATCAATAGCACTTAACAGTTATGTTTCATTTCTCTATCTCTTCTCTGCTGTTCTAACTTTTTCTGGTCCCCAGGATCTCTAAGCTCCATTGGAAAATACTTAGCCTTACTTAAAAAAAAAGGCCAATTTTCCCTATGAAATATTGGACCTTTGAGAGTTGAGCCCTCTTCTCCCATCTAGGGCTCTGCCCAGAGAGTCCTCATGAATTTGATGGCACGTAGAATTATCGAGAAGCACGGAATGTAACCTGGTCTTATGTGCCATGGCTTGTCACAGGAAATGCATCATGGGTGATTTGTGAGAATGAAAACAGTGGCTTTTGAGGGGGCAAAAATGGGGATCATGCTTGGAAAACCAACATCTTCAGAACACACTGGAGTCAGTGACGTTGGTAGAGAAGGTGAAGACCTGTCCAAGCTACTGTTTCCACAAATGAGGAAGCCAAGGAACAGAGAAGAGAAGAACTACACACTGTTCTGCAGCCTAGTCTAAAGCACTGCTGCACACGCGGGAGTTCCCCACAGTGAATTTCCAAGTGAGAATCAAGGAGGATTTAATTTTCCCTCCTGAAAATCTACTGAACAAGAACAGATCAAAGCCCACTCAAGTCATTTAGTTTATCATCTGTAAAATGCATCCTGAGATAAGTAATGGGAAGTGAGGCCATCTTCCTCCATCATTATACCCAAGGTCCTTTTTCATTTTCTTGTTTTGTGTGTATGTTTATGTGTTTCCATGGTGTGTGTGCTTGAATGTCTGTGTGGAATCAAAGGGAAATATTGGGTGTAGGTCCTCACTTTTCTCTTGTTTGAGATGGTGTGTCTATTCTGTTTGCCACTCCACACACCGTGCTGTTGGCTTTAATGTTTCTGTGGATGTGCTGGTCTACACCTCCCATCTTGACCACCAGCATTGGAATTAGAGATGCCTATTAACACGTTGAGCTTTCTGCAGATCCTGGGGATTTCTCTTCAAGTCCTCACAGTTGTGTGGCAAATGCTTTGTCCACTGAGCCATTTCTCGAGCTCTGTGTCCATTTTCTTATTCATTCGACAAGTATTTGTGAAACACTACAAAGGACACAGAAGCCTGGCTGCACACGATACCATTGATAGACTATCAGTTCTTATCAGTTATGACCAAGCAGTGTGGCAATGACATGTTTATACATGCCAGTGGAGCTCTGTGCTCTGTGGTTAACTCGTCAAGGCAGGGAACTAATTCTCATTCCTGCTTATTCCTGTTGCCTAAGCAGAGTGGAACCTTTCCTTCCAGACAAAATTGCAAGGACACAATCAATCTTTCCATTTCTGTTTTTCCTTTCAGAGAACATGCTTTTACGTTCAAAAGAGGGTTTGCAATGATAAGTGCTCTAGATATTTAGGAAAGCTAAAATATGCACGTTTTTACTTAAAATGTGATTTTTTTTCTGGGTAACATGAGCATTTAGACACGTCTGAAATCAGGGTGCCTTTTGCTGTCTTGAAACAGCAATCTTGAAACCTAGAGTTTTTCCACAGAGGTGTGTGATTGTTTATTCTAGCCACCAGGTGGCAGTGTTATCCAGGGCCGCTTTAAATTCTGCATGAGGTTTTTCATCCAGACTGAATTTGGGGGCAAACCTGTATAGATTCATTTGAAGTTTAGACCTTGAGGCATTCTTTCCATTTATCTTCTCACTGACAGGATCAGGAATGTGGGTTCCTCACTGCACTATGTATTGGGTGGATTTTATTTCCTGGTCATCATTACCCTGAGTATGCTAACCCAGCTGTGGTCTGTGTGTGTGTGTGTGTGTGTGTGTGTGTACATGTGTGTGTGTGTTGTGCATGATTCTCATAAATTCCCAATATGGTGTAATTTTTTTTATATCTTAATGATACATAGAAAACAGAGTATCACTGGATCGATGACTGATTTCGTAGAGTCAATAAAACATGGCTCTTTCTTGCCTTCGGAATTCTGTGACCAATGCTTAACCTCTTGAAGGGCCAGTGTTGTCTTTGAAAGTGTGAGACCACAGTTTTCTCTACGGGCGCAATAAGCCCATATATCATACCGATGCTATTCTTGGATTGTGGCATCCCATACTTTCAGAATCTTGCTTTTATTTTGCTAAGGCTTTAGAACATTTTCCTACCTAAACCATTGTTTTTTGCCTCTTCCATTCAAAGGATGGAATTACAAAGGATGAGGGCACACAGGCTTTTCTTCTTCCTCAAAGCACCAGTAGGCACAGGCCCTAGGAATGTGAGCAGAGACTGAGATATGAACAAGAACGCTGGCCTTCGTATCTTAGTGACTCTCAACCTCAGTCCCCCAGGCTTCCTAACTGGTTCTCTCTGTCCCCTTTGATCAAACATCTACTTTATTCTGTTGTTTTAGTCATTTTATACTTTCTGCTGTAGATACATGACAGAAGCCACTTCTCTGCTCAGCAATCACTTAGTTTCAAAGGGGATCTGAGAGTGAGACACACCGGGGAATATTTCTGGTGCCCATGGGAGGGTACTAAATGTCTCCTGAAGCATGCTACCCTGCCCTTTACACTTAAAGCCACAGGGCACATGATATATGACAAATTTCTGGATCATCCGTGGGTAAACCCCCACATATCCAAGAGTACCACCCTCTAACTGGAAGAGCCTGCTTAGGCGACTCACACTCAAACATGCTTTGCCTGACATAGACCTGTTTTTGTTCTAGTACCAGGGAGCTTCAAGTAAGATGCAGACCCTGTTAACTAAAACATACTAGATAGTCTGCAGGAGTTAGGGTGACAGAGAAGGCAAGTGCACTTTTAGCAAGAACGAGTAAAGGGTTTTGTTCACTTCTGGGCTGGACTATAGTGTCTATACAGGCTAATTGAGAAGATTCACTGGAAAGCCCCTCTGCTCATTGTCCTAGTTCCTTTTGTAGAGTATCCAGGAGACAAAATGATTTTTATTTTTGGCCTGTAAGCCCTTAATTATATCATGAATAAGAAAATCACACCTGCTATTTTTGGGGGGGAGATGTTGAGTGAGGAAAATGTTTCTTTTTTGTTTATTTAGCATATTGGCACAATGGAATCTGAATTGGGAATTGAAGGTGGAAGGTATTCATATTAGAGTTTAGTGTCTGTAGGTAGTGATCAAAGAAACTCATTGGGAATGGCAGTTGTACCAGTTGTAGCAAGGCATGTGCACATAGTTGTGGATTCTCCTAACTGGGAAAAGTACATCTCACAGGCAGCTGAGTAAACAGGAGCTTCATGAAATAGTGGACCAGATGCCTGAAATTTGTTGCAAGTGCCCTGCTCTTCTTGCTGGAGGCTCCTGCAGATGCCAAACACACCGCACCCTATGCTCAGCTAAGGAAGAACTGTTTGCTCTTCTCAGGGAAAGGGAGAGGTTTCCTTAACAAATACATTCCACCCATCTTTGTTTCTTCCTAGTACAGGACTGGGCTAGAAGAAGGAAACAGAGAATGCCACCAGTACAGGGATGGCTTGCCATATTTGAACGATTTACCTAGGCAAGGCATTGTCTTGGAGACTCTCATAATCACTTGTGTGATGGTTTATGATACACAAATTGACAGGATGCAGAATCATCTAGGATGGGAACTTCTGAGCATTCCTATGAGGGATTATCTGTAACTGTTATCCTTTGGACACACATGGGGGTTTATTGATTAAGTTACTTGAGTAGGAACAATCACCCTAACTATAGGTGTCACTACTTGGTGGACTAGCTTCTTAACCAAATATGAAGGTGAAAAAGAGCCGGGCCTTAACATTTATTGCTCCTTTCTTCTTGACTGTGAAGGCCAGTGGCTTCAAGCGCCCCGAAGTCCTTACCATGATGAACTTTACCTTGAACTGTGAATCAAAAGAAATCACCCCTTTCTTCAGTGCATTGACAGTTTCATTTGTTTGACTGTTTGTTTTTAAATCACAATAAAAAGGTAGCTAGACAATGCTTGATGTAGGTATATATAGCAACCCCCTTTTACAGAAGGGAGTGTGGGCCCAGAGAAGTTGTTTTTCTTATCAGAGGTCACACAGAAAGGAATCAGCAAGGGCGGAAACAAGCTTGATTCAGAATCTATGGTTTACTATCAAATTTAGATAGAGGATAGAGTCTGATCCATCCCACAGACAGAGGAAAAAATCAGACAGTGTTTAAAATTCTAAGTGATACAGCGCTCCCTGCTTACATTTACATCGGGTTTAGAGAGTCCATGTATGTCAAACTGTCAGGGTTAAAATGGCAATGAATGCAACGGTTTAGCAACACTACTCGACTTTACAGTCTGAAAGTGGAAGAAACTCTTTTGATGCTTACTGAGTCGAGGCCTCTTTGTTCCTTCAGGCACCTTTCCCTTATAGTGCAGTGAGGAGGCTTTCTTTGTTTGTTTTGTTTGTTTGGATTTGGTTTTTTCGAGACAGGGTATCTCTGTGTAGCCCTGGCTGTCCTGGAACTCACTCTGTAGACCAGGCTGGCCTCGAACTCAGAAATCCTCCTGCCTCTGCCTCCCAGAGTGCTGGGATTACAGGTGTGCACCACCACCGCCCGGCAAGGCTTTCTTTATCTAATGAGCATCTATCTCCCTTCATGGACTTCAGGTTACTTGTTATTTCAAAGATAATAAGAGAAAAACCCAATCAAACCAAACCAAATGAAGAACAGAGAAAGCAAGACCACAGCCTCTGCACTCTCTAATCCCACAAACATTGACAATAGTTTACTTCAGGAAAAAAAAGCCACTGTGGAGACTTAGTTCTACCTTGTGCTCCAGGCTGGAGTCTTTAAACATCAGAGAGAATGGCTTGATATGCTCTCTTCTCAACTTATCGCCACTCCGCAAGTCGATGGTATGCTCTATTCTCTTGTTAATTTCCTCAGGCCCAGACTGGACATGCAAAGCTTGTGCGAGATGGTTTGGAAGCAGATTTATTGAATTTCTTGTTAGGGCAGCCAGAGTCTAGAGGGAAAGCACATGCAAATACAATAAACCTGCTAGTCCCCTTAGGATCCAAAAGAAATGCAATGTTGGTTTAGATCATGTTGCATTGCATACAGTCCCAGCATTCCATGCACTTGTATTTCGTGGAGCCTATCACACTTGATTGGTTAGCATTTGGTTCAGAGAAACACAACCTGGCAAACTGTCACATGGAGAGGAGTAATCTTTTCCCCTCTGTGTGGCTGAATTCCTTTGGTTGAGGCATTTAGGGAGCTGTTGCCTCAGAAATGGGAGTCACCACTGCTTCTCTAACCTGGCACATCCCAGGTATGAGAGAAAGAGAACCAAAGAAATAACAGAAAGTCTGTGAATCCTAAAAGCCCAGCAGAGCGATCTCTTCCCATGGAGCAGATTCCACATTTGACGAGGTCGTTTACCTAATGGTGATGAGCAGACTCAGTGGGCTTCCTGGTTGGCATTTTCCTTTTAAGCATCCCTCATACACAGACAGTCATATGTGCCAGGTTCTGCTTCTCAAACTTGACAAATATTAATACGGTTTTTTTTTTTACACATAGAATGTTTTCTTTCAAACACGAGCCATTATATATATCTATATTTTCATATAGATATATGTATAATATTCTTTAGGCAAAAAATGCAAACAATTCCAGCATCACACTGTTTCCCAGGATTACACAGCATGAGGTGGAGGAAGATATACCGCCATGGCTGGTAATTGGACATGGGGACGTGGATGCAGAGATTGCATTGGCTCATGAGGACATGTCAGAGATCTTGTCTCCTGGTGACTCAACCGCCACTGATAAAAGTCAACTGGCTGGCTGTAGCCAAATGCAATACTCACTCACAGCTCCAACTTAAGACGGTTTATTAAAGAAAACTTAAAATTAAATCAAACAAAGTATAAGTTGGCCTAAAGGGATAGAGGAGCAGAGAAGTCCCATCCACCTTCAAAAAAGGCTGTGGTACATTTATGAGGAAGTACAACCCCACAGCCTCTGTTTAGCTCTGCTAGCCTCTTAATTTAGCTATGCTTGAAACACAGGCTAGGCTGACATCAAATTATTAGATCATCTCAGGAAAGCATGTGAAGGGTGATGGAGAATTTTCAGATCCTCAGGCCTCTATCTTTCACACATCAATCACTTTAGACAGACTTGATCAAGAGCTATAACTTTCTCAAATCTGAGATGAACCCACTGACTTTAGGGTCTGAAATGGAGTCATGGTCTCTGGCCTCTTTGAAGTCATATATTTCTTTGAAGGAAGCAGAGACCAGTGTTGCAGAAAGTTGGACATCAGGGTCCAGAAGGTTTGATTTCCAGAGAATCAATGTGGCTACGCAGCTAAGGAGACTGAAATGATTGTCCCTCAGTGGAGCACCTATGCGGTTTCATAGGCAGCAATTTATCACATGTAGTTTGGGTATAACTTATTTTTCTGCCTTGGAGATGAAGTGGAAGGGATACTCAGGTTGCCTCTGTCTGGACATTCATTACGACTGAGGGATACCAGAACGCTCCTCCAAAGTGCTTACAGCTGGAGTCCATCAGCTACAGTATATACATGCATTTTTAGTGACACGTCTCCATTGCTGTAATTTTCATTTTCTTACAGATTGCCTTCTTTTGATTAAATCAAGCATATCTACTCTATTAACACATGATTTCTGAAGCTCTAACACTCCAGGATTCACAGGGGGGTAAATTTCAAAACATGTTTTGGGGACAGATTTTTTCTAGTAGCAGTGTTGACCACAAGTACAGCTTTAGGGCACATGTATTCAATGGAATATTAACATTAAATCAACTCAAAAAGACAAGCACCATTATTTCATAAAATGAAGAGCTTGGATTTCTTTTCCTAACAAAATGACAATCTTGGAATCAAGGATAAGCCTTAGATCGCATTGAATTAATTAATTAACTGTTAACTGCTTTTTGTTGAGGCCAAGGATCAAACCCAGCACTTTGAACACGTCAGGTAAATGCTCTTTTATTGAGCTATGTTTCAAATGAACACAACTGATTAGGTAAATTTTATACTTTGCCTTTATTTCTTCTCAAGTTGATATGGGCTCATGAGAAATGTCATCAGGAACTGATGCAAATCTATAAGATGCCTTGGAAACTCAGGTTGAGTTTTTTGGGTTGCTGATCAAAGAATTCTATGTCATTGACCACTTTTATAAGGCAGTTACCAATAAAATCTTGCCTGCTCAGTGCTCCCCTACATGGTCCTATCAATGAGATATTTGTTCCCAATGAGAGTACATTTGCTCTTATCCTTCTTTTCATTTATCAGTACTATGGAGATGTAGGTACTAGCTGGGAAGGAGACACTTTCATCTTCCATCCCAGTGTTGTGGTGGAGATCCTCAGCTATATTCAGGCTATATATAACAAAGAGAAGAACCAAATCATCTCAAGAAGTCAAGCAAATTGAAATAAAAAACAGACAAGCCAATTATCCTAACTTTGTATAACTCCTATTCATAGAGTACATGACTTTGGGGGTAACTAAAGTTTGGGATGATCATTGACACCTATACCAAAGAAGACTGGAATTTTGTCCTATGTTCATCTTAGTGGGCTGATGCTGCCAATCTAGATACATGTGCCTTTACAATAATTCATTTGTAAGGAGTAACTGGGAATGTGTGACGTGAGTCATTTCTTGACACAGAGTCACAGACGAATGATCTATTTTTAATAGCAAATTTTTCTTCTTTATAAGTCACCTAGCTATAAGAGCTAGATTGAGATGAGGTCAAAACAGAGCTGGAGTTTCCAAATGATTCCAGTTTTAAATTGGCATCCAAATTGTGAATACAGAATCAGAAACACAAGTGGAGGAAATATTAACAGCACATTTGATTATGAAGTGCACATACATAATTGAACATATATTCAAATACACTTGTAATATAGATGTGATATATTATTTAACATTCAATGATACTATGTATTCTTACTTTTTTGCTGTTTCTAGATGTTTGGAAACTCAAGACAAAGTAGTATATATTTCATGTTAATCAGACATTGCTGTGCTGTTATAAATAGATGATGCTATAAATAAATGATGCTGTTCACCTTATCTGGTGCTTTAGGTATCAGTGAGGTCAGAACAGCAGCAGAAATGTCAGTTATTGCTTGGGTTGAACTTTTAAGTCAGACTTTCATTGCAAAACAGATGCTGTCATCCCTAGCATTATTTTTGTTGAGATCCATATTCTCTTCAGGTGTTTCTGTAATTACTCTCTTCCTCACCGTCCTTAAGATATACCAATGTCCAGATGTGAATTACAGATATTCTGTAGCCATGATTTTAAAGAAAGGGCCTAGTTTGAGAATAGGGGAGTTGTGGAAATTACCATTACAGGGTCTGGGGAGCTCTTTGCTAGCTGTATTTGGGTGAGGGTGGGAAGGTCATCATTTGGTTTATGCCATGGATTTTTTTGTAAGATTCATCTTCCTTTCCTTTGAAACCATTTTAGCTCTGATTCCCTCTAGTCCCTGTCACTTCCTGGATGGACACAACATTGTTTGACCTTGCTTCTTGGTACTAACTTTAAGGCTTAAAGTAACTGTGTGTGACCCATCCAGTTTTTCATTGTAGAAAGGGAATAGGAACGGATGTAAGACGTAGAAGAAGGGTGAAGAACTGTGAAATGTCACAGCCACTGTAACTCAGATTCACAGCAGCTGGGATACCTCTACAGGATGCATCAACAGCCAGCTGTAGATTGAAGAGGGGTTTAAGGGATCCCTATTCCCCTCTGCTGAACTCTGTACTGATTCAGGAGGGGAGGAGTCATTGCCCTCAGAATACCCACTGACGGCCCCAACAGAGTTCAATGTGCAGTTCCAATCCTACAGTCACCCAGATAACACAGGCTAAACTAAATAGCTCACACAACAAAACAAACAGTTATAAATCCTGGACAGAGACTGGTAGGGAGGAAGGGAATTGATGGAAACAAAGGAGACCCAAAGCGAAGGGAGTAAAGGTAGGCACAGCCTTCCTTCATGGCATCGCTACAGACTCTGTCAGTTAGCTTACACAGTCTCATGACTAAATCCTTCCAAGTCAGTCCTTCACAATACATTTCAAAAAGCACAAATGCGACAGGGTTCTGTATGATGCTGCAGTTCTGTGGACCAGTCATGCAAGAAGTGAGAATTTAATATTGCTTCTTGTTGCCTCTTTTACTAGCTGCACTTGAGACAGGAGACTTGGGTTGTGGGCTTTTTTTTTTTTTTTTTTTTTTTTTTTTTTTTTTTTTTAACTGACAGTTACCCGTGACAGTGCCTCACATTTTATAGTTGCTCAGCATGTGCTGGCTGAATATATACATTCTTATATCCACTTACCGAGATCTCACAATATATATGACCAAGATAAAGTCACAGATGGGATCTGCCAGCGCAAGACTTTGAGCCTCTGTACTATCCAAAAGTTTTGACCCCAAACTTGTTGAAATATTTTTCTTTATATTTCATGGGATACTAATTTGGAAACAGTGTTCAGAGTTCCTTACTTGCATTTATTCCCTTCTTTTACTAGACTGGACCATTTTCTGAATAAGACCTATTTGTCTTCGTCCATATGATGCCTTTCAGAATGCTGAATTACCTTCTTCAGGAGAATGGCCACCATTTGATTTTATTTCTCCAGGAGCTCCATGGGTACCTTGGTTTTCACACATGAGGTTTTCTAGTCTTTTCATGACATATGTAAACTCTTTGATGGATCTTAGATTCCATCCTAATGGGTGATAACCTATACTGGAATTTGGCCACCTGATAAAACCTGATCTCTTCAACAGTTACTCAGTCTATTTTGTCTTATGCACCAGAGCACACAGCTCCTGGGCACATGTCTCTCTTCTCCTTTCAAAATGAAAACAGATCCTCCTCTGTGGATCCTATTTAGAACCTACATTGTCCTTAGTAGCTTAATTAATTTCTTCAACACAGAGATCATTAATCTCTGATCTCCTTGAAATCAGACACAGTGCCTCATCTATGATGATGTTTCCAAGCACATGATGTGTTTGCTCTTTTTATTTTTTAAAAAATTAAACACTTCATGAAGAACTGATTGGATGGATATAAGGTTGCCTACATGAAGATTATCTTCAGAAAAGTGTTTCTTGTCTTATTATCAAATGTTCTGTTATTATTTTCCATTTTTCCCTACATAACTCTATAATGAAAAAGATCCTCTCTTCCAGATTTAGGTAAAGAGAAAATATTTTATGTGCTTTATTTCTAGTTTTTGATTATCAGACCCTCATGAAATAAAGGATATAGCCATGGCAGGTGACATTCCAGCTAAGAACAAGAGCCTTTAATGGTATCCTCATGGTGCATCTCAGTATGAGGTTTCCTTTGCATTTGGGGGAATACAGAGAGTGCTCTCCCCACTACACCTCCCAGTACTGCTCTAGAATATCAGAGAGCTGATGTCAGAAAGTGATAACTTTGAGTCTTTTCTGGAACTTATCTTTTCTAGACTAACTTTCTTTTCCTAACTCACTTTAGCCTGATCATTTCTCTTGAATTGGTTTGCTTAAAAAGGCTAAAGAGAAAGGGCTCTATAATTTTTAGCTACCATAGGAGGTGACTGTGGTAGCTTTGGTATCCAGCTATAAGAAGTTGTGACTTAGGGATAGCTCACTAAGGTTTAGAAAGATTTGCAGATTTTCTGTATCCATTCCTCCATTGAGGGACATGGAATACAATCTCTGATAAGTGGATATTAATTAGCCCAGGAGCTCTGAATACCCAAGGCACAATTAGCATAGCAAATGACTCCCATGAAGAAGTAAGGAGAGGGTCCTGATATTGGAAAGGCTTGATTTAGCATTGGAGGGGAGTATCAGGACAGAGAAAAAGGAGAGAGGTGATTGGAGAATGAGTGGAGAGAAGAAGGGTTATGGGACATATGGGGAGGAGAAAACTGGGAAAGGGGAAATCATTTGGAATGTAAACAAAGAATATAGAAAATAAAAATATATAATTAAATAAATAAATAAAAAGAAAGATTTGCAGAGGATGACAGGTTCAGCAAACTTAGGATTTCCCACTTAGAACAAAGCAGGCCTGTCATTTCTCAAAGATGGCTTATTTACATTTTCAAACTTGAGTCTGCACTGAGAAATAGAAGGATCAAAGGGTCCTTTTACTGACTTTTGGACCCACCCCCATCATCTCTGGGATAGCTTGTGCCTGGCCTCTGTCACTCTACTTGCCTGCTGCCCATAGGACTTTGACTGTGCGAAAGATATCAACTTTCAAGTTCTTATGTAGCATCCTTAGTCCTAAAGGACTTAAGAGTAATAGTTGGGCTGGATGGGAATGCTTCATGTACATACAGTAATGAAATCTATTTCCTATACTGTTTGTTAAAATACAAATCTAAGCTTCCTAAGAGGAGGCTTTTCCTTTACAAAAATTCATTTTGTTGTTTTTTTTTTGATAAAATATAATCACATATAATATATTATAGAGTATACAGTGAGATTATATGCACATGGGGGGTGAGTGGATCATGCTAATTTACGTATTTGCCACCTTAAGTTATTATCTTTTTTTCATTTTAAGAATGCTATTTTTTAGGAGAGCTCAAATAATCCGGATCTGAGAGTTCATGGAGACTGTTGTCATGTTTGAAAAAGACAGACTTATGTTTTCTGCAAATCCCGAGATGAAAATCATAGATTCCCATTGAATATGAGTTGAAATTTATTTTTCTTCCAGAAGGCACAGAGTGGCCTTGAGATAAACATGAACTGGGTGACATTTCTGAAAATATCCACATAGAGTCTTCAACACGTAAATGTAGCATTTCCTCCCTCTTTTTTTTTTTTTTTGGTTTTTCAAGATAGGTCTTCTCGTATAGTCCTGGCTGTCCTGGAACTCACTCTTTAGACCAGGCTGGCCTCAAACTCAGAAATCCGCCTGCCTCTGCCTCCCAAGTGCTGGGATTAAAGGCGTGCGCCACCACCGCTCGGCCATTTCCTCCCTCTTATAGGCATAAAATCTATAGGAATTTGGACCAGTCCCTACAAGCAAGGTTCAATAGTCAATAGTACAAATTTCCATGTTTTTGTGAAGAGGAAATGAAGTATCACATTCAAACAATCTGCTTTATGCACTTTTCAGATAATAATCTACTTTACTTTTTCATATTACTCATAGCAATAAATCTCCTCTCCACATAAAACTAAAGGGATATCTAAGGTATCGCTGTGGAAGTCTTCAGTGTCTGTCCCAAGAAGAGCTTTGAAGTAATTTATAACAATTTTATAGCTTGTACTCTAGGAAATGGAATAACAAGGGTTAAAATGTCCCCTCTGTCTTCTGAAGGAACAGTCTAGAAATTTCTAAGAAGCCTATTAGAGAATTCCAGTATCATTTGTGTCTTGTTTTTCAAAGTCCAGTTATGTGCAAATAATGTCAGTTCAGGGACCAGTCAATACGGGATACTGTTAAATCCTACCCTAGGAGAGGACTCAGTTTCCAAATGTTGTCTCCACGGTAAATGTAACAAAGACCCAAAGATCTGTGAAAACCTTTGCTTTGCTTTTGTACCTTATGTCCTGCAATTTCAAGCTCTCTGAGATGAAGAAATAACGCAAAAGCAGCAAGGCACTCACAGTGCTGGCTGATCATACAGGAGACATTTACTAATTTGGCACTAATTTGAGTCTTCCAACTTCACCCTTGAAACTGTGTATGAGCAGGTGCCATTATTAAAATAGTTTTTGTATTCGGGGATTTAAATCCCAGGAGTATTTAGACAGAGAGTCTCTCTTTTTCTTTGTGGGCTGCATCTGGTGTTCAGTGCCTGAGCCTTGCTGTTCGGCTCCTACTACTGCCTCACAGCTTGAGGAACAGAGATGCTGGTCTTTATTTTCTTGCAGTGGGATGTGCACAGGTGGTGAGGTGAGGCTGAGCCTTCAGGTATGGCCACAATTCCAGATGGCTTGATAGAAGTCTGAGAACAGAATACCGTGAATCTAAAAGAGCAAACCTCTAGCATCTGAGATTTAATTCCCAATTCATGGCCCAATGACTCCAGAAATCATAATTATAGACAAATGGTTTCTTGCACTGAATCTCTCCTGTCTGGGAAGCTTGTGTAGATTCAGGATTGTGCCACTCAGGTATGGAAACATGGTGGTTGAGGTTTTACAATCAGGGCCATGTTTAATGAAACAAGACAGCTGTGACTCTTCTGCTGGTTGCTTGAAACAATGTGGGACATCTCTTTCCACATGAAAAATTTGAAGTCATCTAGTGGGAAGTATATTGCCAACTGAAATGTCAGCCTTAAAACACTGTGTCCGTGGTAATATACTCAAGAGATTCAAACCCCAATCCTGACATTTTGTCATGTTAGGGTAGAATAAATGGAATAAAGGGTAAGATCTAGGGAAGGGAAAAGACTCTGGGAGAGAGAGAAATTGACACATAATGGTTTGTTTATGGGGACACAGAAAAGTGTGTACCCAAGTAACCCTAGCACTGAAATCATTGTGCCAAAATGACAGGCTGTGTGGCTGGAGAGGCGATGACTATCCCATGGACAAAATGATCTTGAGTTCACAGTCTAGAAAGTTTTAGACCAGGAAGTGAATGAAGAACATACACAAGGACCCGAATCACCCAGCCCCCTGTAGTCCTGTAGCCTTTGTAGCCCAAAGTAGAAAACATTTAGGTATTTCTCAGAAAGACTATTATGGATGCCAACAAATGTTTGTTGAAATGAGTCTGTTATGGCTATCTCCTGAGATGCCCTGCCAGAGTCTTACAAATATAGAGACGGATGCTCACAGCCAATCATTGGGCTGAGAGCAAGATACCCAATGGAGGAATTAGAGAAAGGACTGAAGGAGCTGAAGGGGTTTGCAACCTCATAGGAAAAACAACAATATCAACCAAGCAGACCTCCAAGAGCTCCCAGGGACCCCATCAAAGAAGGGGTACACATGGCTCCAGCTGCATATGCCGCAGAGGATTGCCTTGTCAGGCATCAATGGGAGGTCCTTGGTCCTATGAAGGCTTGATAGATGCCCCATTGTAGGGGAATCTAAGGCAGGGAAGTGGGAGTGGGGTGGGTGGAGGAACACCCTCATAGAAGTAGGGGATGGAGGATGGGATAGGGTGTTTCTGGGAGGGGAAGGAACTGGGAAAGGGGATAAAGACTAAAGAATATATCCAATAAAAATGTCAATACTATGAGAAAATACTGTTTATGTTGATGTGCCTGTATGTCCATGTTTATACATGTATGTGTTTTCTTAATAGAAATTTGGGGGAAGTTTAAACTTTAATCCCCTTCTCAAGGATAGAAGTACCTTTCGAATCACTGATAAATGACCCATGATTGGTGGTTTAATTATTGGTGTGAAAATGATTTGTTCAGATACAATTATATAATATACTAACCAAGCAGAATTATTTATACTTTTATTCTTTATCTTTATTTGTGTGTGTGTGCAAGCATGCATGCCTGCACATATGTATGAGAGAGAGGGAAGGAGAGAGAGAGAGAGAGAGAGAGAGAGAGAGAGAGAGAGAGAGAGAGAGAGAGAGAGAGAGAGAGAGAGAGAGAGAGAATAGCATATGGGGATGTGTTTGTAGCCTTCTTGGTGCACACTTCCAATCAGTATTGTCTTTCCAATCCACCTTCCTGGGGTGCTATCCTTAGTGTTTGTCCATGAGCTGAGATCTTTTTTCTTCTTTCTTCTTTTTTTCTTTTTTTCCTTTTTTTTCTTTTCTATATTCTTTGTTTACATTCCAAATGCTTTCTCCTTTCCCATTTCCCCCCTCCCCATATGTCCCATAAGTCCTCTTCTCTCCACCCATTCTCCAATCACCCCCTTCCATGTCTCTGTCTTGGTACTCTCCTACAATGCTGGATCAAGCCTTTCCAGGACCAGGACCCTCTCCTTCCTTCTTCTTGGGTATCATTTGATATGCTAATTGTGTCTTGAGTATTCGGAGCTTCTGGGTTAATTAATATCTACTTATCAGTGATTGCATTCCATGTGTATTCTTTTGTGATTGGGTTATCTCGCTTAGGATGATATTTTCCAGTTCCAACCATTTGCCTAAAAATGTCATGAAACTAAACAGGGACACAGTGAAACTAATTGAAACTTTGGACCAATTGGATTTAATGGATATATATATCTCATCCTAAAACAAAAGAATATACCTTTTTCTCTGCACCTCATGGTACCTTCTCCAAAATCGATCATATAATTGGTCACAAGACAGTCTCATGAGCCGAAATCTTAAAGAGTATTCTTGTAGTTATGTACTGACTCCTTGTTGGAAGCTACCACACAGGAGATATGTGGAGCTTCATTGAACTTCAGAATCTAAAAAGGATCCTTTAAGGCATTTAAAGAGATAGCACTATCACAGAGTGAAAAGAGACAGTGTTGAATCTAATGCTTTACTGCCTGGAATTTACTGGAGGAGCTTGGGGATCATTGAGAAGTGTGGGGGGGCGGGTGGGCATTGTCAAAAGCTGAGTCCTTTTTCAAGATAAGCCTCTGAAGCTCTGTATTAATGCTAAGTCAACTCAAAATAATCACATATATGAATAGCTACCATGTGACCTACATTTGGAAACAATTGGATATAGCTTAATTAAAAAATTTAAGTGGGGATGCCTACAAAAATACCCAGTATCTTTGCTTAGTTGGAATTACCCCAGGGCAGTAAGACTTCTTCAGTGTTGTAGAATGATATTGGTAAGAGATAGCAATTGGGATACATCAATGAAGAACTGGAGAAAAGTGCTTAGCAGTCAGTGCAATTTTAGGAAAGATAAAAATTTTCATAGATATAAATTTCATTGTGTCAAAATAATGGAAGCTGTCTCTTGTGACCTAAGTTTGGGAACAGTTTGACATAGCTTAATAAAGACATTTTACCATGGACATAATTACCCTAGGCATTGGAAAAGTAGGTACTGGGATCAATATAAAATAAACTGCACTTTTCCTCCCCAAATTAGGAAATTCAGTTCATGAAAAAGTCAGGCATTTGCTATTATTTCTCAGACCTATTTCCATATGTTTAATGTTTTGCACTCAGTCCAGGCCTGGAGACTGAAGCAAGAGGACTGCAACTTCAAGGCAAGTCTGGGGTACAGAGTGGATCTAAGGCCAACAGGACCAAATTAGGGTAACCCTGTCTCAAAATTAAAAAAGGAATGGGGAGCTGATAATATATTACTCAGTGCGTGAGTTTTGCCAAAGATGTCACAGGCTCTGGTTTCCATCACCACTACATACATGTTGTACAACAAACATACCACGACAAACAAACAAACAAACAAACGATCACTTGATTTATGCTTGTCAGACCACAGTTTGTGACTTGCAGATTCCAAATCAATCCATGGTGATAGACGAGTCTAGATGATTTCCTTGTTAAAAACTTCCCTTCAGTATTGTCTATAAAGTAACCACAGGCTGTATGGTGTCCTTTTGTCAACTTAAACAAAGGTCTAATGTAATTCTGTAGATGTCACATCAATATATCTAATTGTATCTCTTCCAGTTACATCTACCCAAGTGCTTCAGGGAAGGGAAGGGTAATTAGTCTAAGTTAATGGATCTACTTGTCTGTTTAATCTACTAAGTAGTCCGTGAAAGGCTTCAAATCAGCTTGCCTTTCTGAACAGAGTGAAAAACCAGATCCTCTAATGACTGTTTGACTGAACTCAGAAGCTGTCTTCAGAATCAAGCTCAAAAGAATCCGGGGCTATAATGCCAGGAAAAGCTGTGTTACTGAAAGATTATAGATTAAGTCCAGGGAATTTCTCCAAGTCTTCCATATTCTCTGCAGCCACCCAATAGATAACTCATCTAGGGTTCACCAAAACCCAGTCTAATCGTAACACCACTAAAAAATGGGGACAAATTTGCTCCTAATTTTCTGCATAATCAGATGGAAAGTGAACAGAAACAGCAGAGCCTGAGAAACCTTATCTTTCAATACCAGCATCTAACATTTGAGGTGTTTTCAGTGGAAACAATCTGAGGCAGTAGAAACCAGGCTAAGAGAGTGGATTTGTTTTTTTTTTCTCCCTTGCCATCATGCTTTCTCATCCCTGGCTTACCTCTTCCTGTAGATCTCAGCTTAAACATCCCTTTCTTGGAAAGGTCTTCCCAGATTCCGTCAGATAAGTTTTCCCTTCTTTATTTCACTATCCTATAATCATAGCACTGCTCACACTGCTTGGTAATGCACCAGTATTTAGCCTTAACCAAAACATCCTGTAGCATTCAAGTGGCCTTCTCCATTTCTCTGTGTCCACACTCACACCTCACCTAGCTAACTGCACTCACTCAACTAGTAGTCAATGAACAAATAGGTGAGAGACAGTTGTTCTTCTTGAGTGTGACCACCAAAGTGAGTTTCAGATACACATGTTCTTGTCTGGTGGGCACATATATGCATGCAAAAGGGCTTGGTGTTTAATTTATAGCTTAATACTTAGGACCAAAACCAAGGAAAGGAACCAAATTCAAGAAATGTTTCTTGAGGAGAACAGAATAATCATGTTAAAGAAGAGGCAAAATGCAATGGTGCTTGGGATGATAATTGGATATTTATATCCATGGAATCAAAATTTAGTTATACAGAATGCTACAAGAATGATGTTTCATTCTTTGGTTATGAAAGATTTTACTTCAAAAGCTTTTACAATGTTTTAGCATTCCATTTTAAACATAATACTTATTTCATCGTGTGGTGATTATGAACTAATAAGTTACATACTCCTTGGATTTGGAAGGGAGTTTTCTGAAGTAGCCATAACTCAAACAACACAGCACAGGCCCCAGCTTGTGTCTGTGGTGGTCAGAGCTGAGAAGAACTGTTGGCTTAGTCGTTTTGAATCTGTCACTGTACATGAGTGAGTACACTGAGATTTGAGTGGAAAGTGTGGTTACCTGAAATGTCCTAGAAACCAAGTTAGGAGATCAGGGCTATCCTTCCATAGCGTAATCCTTCCATTCTGTTTATAAATTCTCTCTCTCTCTCTCTCTCTCTCTCTCTCTCTCTCTCTCTCTCTCTCTCACACACACACACACACACACACACACACACACACATACACACACACAGCAGGATTTTAATTGGGATAGCAATTAGTTGTTAATTCTTCCTTTTCAAACAATATGAAGAACTGGCTATAAGAACTCCCTGCCTATGGGGGCCTGCATGCAGAAACCACAGAACCCTTGGAGTGTTCTTGTTTCAGCCCCACTATCCCAGACAGCAACTCTCTCACCATTTCATATTCTTCTATTCCTGATATCTTCCAGTCAACATTGAACTGCATTGAATGGTTTCTTGCATATTTTGTCACTAGATAAATATTCAAGTGATGAACAGCTAGCTACATAGGTAAGGTAGAAAGTTTACGTGTGGTCAAATTCCTAGAGCTATTGCAGGATATTCTAAATAGCCTGGGAAAGCCAGGGACCCATGTGTCTCAGAATAGATAAACACACAGATAGGCAGACAGACAGACAGACAGACAGACAGACAGACAGACACACACACACACACACACACACACACACAAATGGCTAAGGTTGATTAATTTGAGGAAACACACTAAACAGTAGAACCTGAATTAGCTTAGAACACTAAGGAGGAGGCACTGTGGTTTAATGGAAAATGCATGGTTTTTTTGGAAGGGAGGTTAGATCTAGCTTGGTTCTAATTCCAGATCTGTGTTTTTTTGTACATATCCTTCAGAGAATTAATTGGGTTCTCAGACCCATATATGCTTTTCTTATATGTAAGTCAAGGTAGTGATTGCGATTTCACTGGAAGGAATGGGCAAAGTGCTAATGACTATTCACCTGTATTCTACACATTGAATTAATTCTCTTTCTGTCTGCTTTATGGATTATAAAAATTGCATTTATGCTGAGAGTCACCATGCATATTCATTAACTTCAGGATAACAATGTCAATCTCTTGGGTAGAGGTGACTCTAAGTAAGTCTTTTAAAAGGCTTCAAGGAACAGTAGACTAATACATGGAATCTCAGGCTATCCTGCATGCAAAAGGAAGGTGTGGGCTGAAGGTGACTATTCCACATTAGTGGGAGACGGATCCCAGACTCCAAAGCAGGGCCTTGTTCCTAAAACCATAGCTCCATGTTTCTTGGCATTTGACTTGCTATAAATATCCAATTAAAATTATTAATATTCTTTGCAAAAATTTATCAGCAATATAAAGGCTTTACCCTTGCCCGTCTTCTTACAAATCCTGAATTTAAGCTATATTTTCTTCTGCTAAGGCCACTTCAGCCTCTATGAAACATTATCCAGGAGTCACTCCAAGCAGTTTCATAAAGTCTAAATCAGACACCCTACTACCCACTTAAACCTTCACATCACTCCCCTGGGAATAAAATGCAGACTGCTTAGCTTGAGAAACTAAACTTCCATCTGATCTGTTTGCTCCCAGCGTCTTTTTCTCCTCAACTTGCTGTGCTCTAGCCTTGAAGGCTTGCTGTAACATGCTATAGTGTTTCTTTCCTCAGAGATCTTGTGCGGTTTCTTCTGCAAAATACACTTATCCTGGCAATTTGGGTTGAGCGTCCTTTTAGCACTTGGATGGGATCTTCAGGAAGGTATTTTTGAAAAATCTCTTTCTGCAGAGATTATGTTTATTCCCTAGTCACAAAGCCTCACTTCTTCAACACTGCTCACAATTTTTGGTAAATCTCTTCATCTCCCACTTTCCTGAAATTCAAGTTCATGGAAGACCAGGACCAAGCCTGTGTTTTCACAACTAGATCACCCACGTCTAAATGATTGACTTGTTATTTTCCAGTGGTCACAGAAAATCAAACCTAGTCACAAACTTTAGAGACTGAACCAGAAGAGTAAAATGCAATATTTAATACAAAACCAAAACATTGTTTTATGCTCAACTTTGTTTATTTTGTTCATTTTCCCCCTTTTGAGATTCCCATAACCTTGCCTTAAAATTTGTGCCATTTCTAACAAGTATTCAGAATGTCCGTTTTGGTCCATCAACTTCTACATTTGTAAACTTAAATTCTGGAAGTCCCCTAGTCTTTCATTTTTCTTACTCTACAACACTTAGAAATTCAGGGTATGGGAGGCTCTAGTGGTGCCTGAGCCAGGACCAGGAAACTCAGACATCAGGACCCTGGGCAGAACACTTACCTATGTCTGGATTCAGACTGGCAGAGCATTGGTCTTTGGTATGCTTAAGACCAACCTGTGTCAGCACCTGGCTAGGCTCAAGTCATCAATTTTAACCAGGTGGATGGACATCTAAGAACAGGAAAAATGCCCAACCAAAAATGAAGCACATAGAGATTGAGAAACTCACCAGAAAGTCAGAGATCACTTTTAGAAATTTCACTTGTTCCTGTAAGCCAAAGTAGATGACTAAAATAACAAGGAGGGAGGGGAGAGCTAGAATTGGAAATTCTGAGAAGTCTCAACTTCCTGCTAATCTCCCATGACCATTGGGCTTATGATGTCACCATTTCACCAACTCTATATCTTGCCAGGGATGTTCTTCAGTCTAGTTCCAATGGGCAGCTTTAAATTTCCATGTTACTGCTGATGGTTCTGCACTTTGAAAATGCTGAACTTTCTGGATTTTCAAGACATCACGCCCTACCCATGGCTCCTAATTACTTTGGGTTTTAGCTTCCTTCTTAAAGGAATTCTATATTTTTATTAGTTTTTTTCTTTATTTACATTCCAAATGTTATCCCCTTTCCTTGTTTCCCCTCCAAAAACCACCTACACCAACGCCCTCCTCCTGCTCACTAACCCACCCACTCCCGCTTCCCTGTCCTGTCATTCCCATGCACTGGGGCATAGAGCCCTCACAAGACCTAGGGCCTCTTCTCTCATTGTTGTCCAACAAGGCCATCCTGTGCTACATATGTGATTGGAGCCATTGATCCCTCCAGGTGTACTCTTTGGTTGATGGTTTAGTCCCTAGGAGCTCTGGGGATACTGGTTGGATGATATTGTTGTTCCTCCTATGAGTCTGCAAAGGCTTTCAGCTCCTTGGGACCTTTCTCTAGCTCCTCCATTGGGGGCCCTTTAAAGGAATTCTTATTGTTTGCCTTCTACATAATATTCCTCCAGGTCTGCTCTTCTTAGTCCCAAGATTTGCTTCCTGTACTACCTATGGTTACCACTGTATTCATCCACTGAACAAACTAATCACATCATATGATTTATAAGATATCATTTTAATTTGGACCAAATAATGGTAAGAAAAACAGATGTAATTCCCAGCTTTTGGAAATATACAAAAAAACTGGTTGATTTACCTCGAAATATTTTTTCTTTAATTCTTTCTTTCTCTTTTCCTTTATGATGTTGGCATTACAATAGATTCTCAAGTAATACTTATTGGATGAATATGTGCAGATTTAGCTATGTGAACATCTGCTGTATACACAACCCGTAATATGGCACAGCTATATAATGTCATTGAAACTATTCCTAAGCACACATTGTAAATCAATAGAAGCCAAAACATCTGGCCAATTTGGCTGGAAAATTCTCAACAAAGCATAAATATGGTTTATCTATATTATGCAAACACTAGATTGTCTGGGCTTCTGTGCAACTGATTGGGTGTTTTGGCATAGTATATGCTCAGCCAGCCCTATCTTGATCTCGTCCAGGGACACATTGAGTCTCTGAATTGGGCATATGGCTCATTGATTGCTAGAGTTAAGCATAAGCATAAACTCTGAATAGTTGTGATCATTTTAATTGGCTCAATCATTTCCAAAATGTTATTAGTGACACATGTTTATTCACAGAGATCAGGACACATTTCCTGGCTCATTACTATGAAGGCATCCACATAAATTGAAATTATTCATTTAGAAGATGGAACAGCTAAATTACATTTGCTCAAAACTCAGGCATTGTGCAAAATATACAATACAAATATATGAACTATTTTGGCATCTTCTATAGTAACCATGTCATCAGCAAACATCTTTAGGAAGTTAGCAAAAATGCGTTTCAATTCCTCATAAAAATTTCACCAGATCAATCAACCACGAGATGAAATTAGGCCCTTCTATTTCTCCCTTGTTGGTTCTCAGTTATTAGTAGCAAGGGTAGGTGCACCTGAGATTAGAACAATACAGAATTATCTCCAGTCCCCCACAACTAGTTTGAATGTAGTTTTCCAAAAGGAAAGATAAAAGCAAAACAACTAGAAATGAGACTTAACATGAAATTGCTGAGGCATGGCAAGGGTAGGATGCAGATATGTCTTCTATAAAAACCAGCATCTGGGCTCCAGCTGGTAGTAGGCAGAGGAAACAGAAGGGACCTTTTCAGTTGACCATGCATGCACTCTTAAAAGTACATATACCATCTCTTTATTTATAGAAGATTGTAATATGTGTGCCAATTAGGAGTAGAAAGTAGGCATTGGAATTTTTGATGACCTGCATAGGCATAGTACTGTTTTGTATGTAAATACTCACAACAGAGTAGTAAAAGACTAAGGGTAAACATTTGCAGGCATGCCAGGTTTGTTCAGTCTGCAGTTTTTCTTGGTAGCATCTGACACATGCATTGTCTCATCCCCCTTCTCACAGAACTGAGAGGGAATTGAAGCTAACCTGGCCTCAGAGTACTCCATCCATCTTCAAATGCAGAGAAAAGACTGAGGACCTTCAGAATTTAACCTGTTCCACTTCAGATGGCTGTCAACTGACAAATGTCTCCTATCTATCACCTAATGAGAAACAATCAGGTCTATGGGTATAAAAATAAGTAAATCACTGTGGGACATGGAGCCGCACCACTTTAATGTCAGCACTCAAGAGGTAGAAACAGGCAGGTCTCTGTGAGTTTTTGGTCAGCCTGGTCTACTCAGCAAGTTCCAGGTCACCCAAGGCTAAAGAGTGAGACTCTGTCTCAAAACAAAACAAGGCAACCACCACCACCACCACCACCACCACCACCACCACCACCACCACCACAACAACAACAACAACAACAAAAATCACTCTTTAATAGTTTCATATCCCAAATGCTATTGGTTTGGTCTATGGGCTCCACAGTACTCTCAACTTCTGTTCTGCACCTGAAACATAAATGCTGGGCAATAGGGTTTTTCCATTTGTTTGTTTTAAAACCTGCGGTAGAGTTAGAGAATTTAGCATAATGTAAAATGTATGTGCTCTGTCTGGATGGATAAAGGGAGAACACTCCCGAGGATGGATTCTTTGCTGAAGCTCTGGGTGGGAGGCTGGTGGGCTTGCTCTGTCCACCTGGGGTTTAGACTTTGTCACACTTGCTTGCCTCTGAGAGTCAGAGGATCTCACTGAAGTTAATGTGATACTGGCATCTGAATAAATAATTTTAAAAAGCAAATTTTGATTATTAGTGATTTGTTCCTTGTATGCTGATTTGGTAGCCATTTCTTTAGATAAGAAGTAAAACCATGTGCCACGGAAAATAGAATAACATGGGTGGATTTGAAAATGCATGTTACTCTATAGACAACCCAACCCCACCACCAGCACCACTCAGTGCTGCTTTTCTATTTCCCCATCAAGGTGGCCTTTTTGATTTTGAAAATCAGAGGAAAACTCAGAACTATGGGTTAAATGGGTCATTTTCAAATACCTGACCATTTTTAATGACTCTGGACTTAACCCTCCCTATATGAGAAATTTATTTATTTATTTATTTTTGGATCGTTATGGTTCTGCTTTGCAGAGCATTTATTTTTAGCATCAAAAAAGTAAAAGGGTGTTAGAAACTTGATATTTCTGCCCTTTCCTGAAATTACACACATAGGTTAATTCTGTCCTGAGGAAATTTGTTTGATCATTTTCAATTATAGTGCTCAGTATAGAAAAGGTTAAAGATGAAATGGTTTCCTCTGAGGCTATTGGTTGAAGATGCATTCAGACATGCACTTGTTGCTGACTGGAGGGAGGAAGAGAGGACTTACATTCTGTTTGCCCACAATATTGTCAAAAGGCAATTCTGGGCTCCAGGATCCTTCTGTGAACGTTGCCCCACTGTTTCTCATGTCTGAGCAGCTCACCGACTCCTTAACTATGTCTTCAGGCAGGGATAGCAAACTTTCCTCAGGCTGCTTAATCAAATAGGTCTCTATATTATGCTTCCTTAAGAATTCATTCCTCTCTTTACCGTGACCCTCTTCCACATTATAGTCACCATTGAGGCAATCCAGTGTGGCTTTGGAAATGTGAATTCTCCTGCATAGAGAGAAAAGTAGACGTTGTATTTCTTCATGTTGCCCAATTATGGCTGTACACAGAACACTACTACAACACATTCTGGAGGATAAATTTGTTCCCCTCAGAAGTCAAAAGAAAAACAAAAGTGAAAAGAAACTAGAAGACCTCCATCCAAGGGTACCATAGCCTCACACAAACAGTCCTGATGATGACCACAGGGATGAACCACTTTTAGATTTTCCTGCTAATGTCAACACTCCCTGTGAACCAGTGATGTCTTTCAATGGTGTTGGCTATACTGGAAAAACAAATGGTGTGAATGTTCCTGAATCCCAAGAATTGCTAAATTATCTGAAAGCGTGGCTTTCTTACTCTTTCAGAGCTTGCCCTATCGTGGTATGTTCCGTCTATCTGTTCCTTGTTTCTCCTACTTGTTTAGAATTATCTTATGAACAAGGTTTTTGTTTTTGTAAGTCCGCAGGGATACAAGGAGCATTGTTTTTAGAAAATTACTGGAAGATGTGATTCTCCCTCTAATCTGTATTGAAGTAGTGGAGAGCAATATGGGAGATGCAGGCTGGTAACTGCTAGGGCTCTCACAAATCAACTCACACAAGTAGCTCTCAATCCAAATGTCTTCTTTTCAAATGAAAGAAATATGTGACTTGATTAGGATCAATTTCTATTTGTGGAAGCTTCATTCTGCAATTCCTCATTGGGAGGAAGTTATTTTCTCTTCTCATAACTGTCTAACTAAGGCAGGAACTTACTTGTGTTGTGCTGTGGTCTGTGAAGAATAGCAAACTCATGAAAGTGGATTTTGTTGCTGGATTGCTGGGTTTCAACTCTAACTCTTCCACTTTTTAACCTATCAGATTTTTTTGGGGGGGGGAGAATTACTTAACCTTTCTGAGTCTGTCACCCAACAACATGGCAAAGGTAATAGACCTACCTTATACTCTCATTGTGAATATACAAGAGTTGATTTATGTAAAGTAGTCGAGACACTATACAGAATGCTATACACCAATAACAACACATACTTTAAATTGTTTGAAGTATTCTTTAAAATGCCACGGTGATCTCACTGTGGTGTATTTCATGCCTCCTTAAGTCAGGCTCACAGGGGACAGTCTGCCTTCTGAATGAGGCCTCTGTCACTGATTCAAAGCCCATTGTCAGACACGCCTTCATTCTGGGCCCCCATGCTGCATTCAGCTATTCAAACAATTATCATTTCTCTCAGTTCAGCACATGATTGCATGCTTGCTAAATATGTCCTAGAGTTAGCTTAAAAGTTTGCTGAGCCGACTCTGTGCTCTACCGAGGAAACGGATGGATAAAGTGGACACATGATTCTCTACTTGCATTTTGTGATTCCTAAAGCAATATATTCAAGTAAACAATGAAGAGCTTCTTCATTTTTAAGGTTCAGACTTCTTAGTAAGAGTGCATTGTACTGTCAGTACAACCTCTGCTGACCCTTCTGACCATTTAACCTGTTTCTCCAAATTCCTGATTTCTGGGGAGAATAGTTCATTGCAGAAACAAACAAAACTACAGACAATGCCTTTCTGCCCACGGAGGGCACATTCTCCACATCTTCCAAACATGTTGATTTCAAGTTCAAGACAATCAAGCAAATGTGTGAACGCAGCTTGGGTTCTCTTGAGACACCTGCTAAATAAATCCAAAATGTTTCCATGGTATCTTACCCGAATGCACAGAAACTCATCTCCAGCAGAACAGGACCCCTGAGCTCCCTTCTAAGAGCAAGTTAAGATTTAGACACTTGAAGACACAGCCTTTTCTCCTAAGAAAAATGAGCTTCCTAGGAGGACTTTGTAAAGTCTTGTGGCTGATTTCTTTTTTAAAAATAACTATAATTAATACCAACTTCCCTTGGCATTTCATCTGGATGCTACATTGTGTTCAGAGGGACTGATACTTGCCTGTGTTAAGTCAGAGAATGGGATCTTAACCTTTATTTAATACCAAGTCTTCTCTCAAAGTTCTGATCAGTATACACTAGGATGCTTTTGATAGGAAAGAAGGTTCTGATGTTTCCTTTTGACAGTCTTTGCTGTTAACCTGAGCTTTGTGGTGAGACATTTTTTTTTTCAGAGATGATTGTCCAGTGACTTTGTTTTCCTCTAAGGACTTAAATCTGTGCTCGGAGAATATTCTGATGTGTTGCGTGTCAGGTAAACTTAACATTTTCTATGATATGATCATGATAGTCATGATAGTAAATACAATCTAACAATCTTGTAGTGTTTACCACACCTAAATACTATATTTGTAGCCAAAGGTTTGTTTGTCTCTATGAATTTATTCATAGGATTGGAGTGTCCCACAGCCTTGGGTAATAAGCATTTCCTTCTCTCCTCTCACTTTCTTCCTCCATTTATTCTCTCTCTCTTTCTTCTTTCATCCGGCCCCCATATGTCTATATTTTTCATTTTTTTTCTCCTACAGCAGATATCAAGGCTTGCTCAAGGGCAATGAATACATACTGCCCTGTCATGGTAGCAATGTTAGGTGGAGATAAGACCTTTTCTTTCAGGATCTCTTTAAGGTCTGTGACTGAATCATAATTAACTACCACAACCACAGCCATAATTAGTGGCTCCTGAGCATGGAAGAAGAAGGGTTTTATATGTGTTGTCTCACTTGACAAAAGCTCAAGTACTGAGAGCAGCTATATCGCTGTTACCAAGATACTTCTTAAAGAGGTCTACTGCTTAGGTTCCACCCCAGACACACAGATTTGGAAATTCTGAAGGTGAAAACCAGAGGTCAGTGTGCTACTTTAGTACTGCTTTCCAGTGGACCACCACATCCTGAAGTTCAGTACCAACCAGTCCTGCCAATCAGAGTTGGAATGCAGATGAGTTCTCAAAGAAAGCACTGAATTTTTGGTACAGAGCCCACAGTCATGTATATATTGGCAGCCAATAGGATTTAACCTTAGCTGCCCATTAGGATTGATTTAAAAACTTACGATTGATCCGAGACAGATTTCACTTTTTAATGAACCAATGTGAGATCTGGTCATGAGTATTTTATAATGCAGTGATTCTAGTATGTTGCCAAGTCAAAGAACTGAGGCGTAGGAGGATAGAGACATAAACTCATCAGCCCTGTTGCCTTATTGCTTCTGTCATCTCTGGAATATTTTCTTAGAGTTATCAGGCCATTGCTGCATGACACCTTACCATTTGACCTCCTCCTGGACAATTGCTTCCAGGGAGTCTGTCCTTGACCTCTGTGCACAGAAAACCTGGTATCACAAAGTCAGACAAAGTTAGGTGAGAAAGGGCTTTTCTTTGCTTACCCAGGGATTCCTCCTGATTCAAGTTTGTTTGCTATGTCCACATCCCAAGACCAGACATCAAACTGCCACTTCCTCAGGCCTAACACACCACACAGGACAGAGCCTGAATGGATTCCAATTCGCATGTCAACATCATGCTTCGTTCTGGATCTCACAAACCTGTTGATAGGTGAATGGAGAGATGAACTCATTAGGCCAAGATGACCATCACTGGGCTGAAGTGGCAGAAATAGAGTTGTCTACTCCATTGGTTTCTGTCTTATTCAAATGGTCCTTTGTCCACGAAACTTTCTGAGTAACCCCAATAACTGGAAGGATTCTGTTCTAGTCTGAAAATCTTTAGAGTTGAACATACTTTTTTTTTGTTTTTTTTTAAATATTTTATTTATTTAATTTTTAATATTTTTATTTTCTATATTCTTTGTTTACATTCCAAATTATTTCCCCTTTCCCAGATCTCCCCTCCCCATATGTCCCATAAACCTTCTTCTCTCCACCCATTCTCCAATCACCTCTCTCCTTTTTCTCTGTCCTGATACTCCCCTCCAACGCTAGATCAATCCTTTCCAGGATCAGTCAGGACCCTCTCCTTACTTCTTCATGGGAGTCATTTGTTATGCTATTTGTGCCTTGGGTATTCAGAGCTTCTGGGCTAATTAATATCCACTTATCAGAGATTGCATTCCATGTGTATTCTTTTGTGATTGGGTTACCTCACTTAGGATGATATTTTCCAGATCAAACCATTTGCCTAAAAATTTTGTGTATTCATTGTTTCTAATTGCTGAGTAGTATTCCATTGTGTAAATATACCACATATTCTGTATCCATTCCTCCTTTGAGGGACATCTGGGTTCTTTCCAACTTCTGGCTATTATAAATAAGGCTGCTATGAACATAATGGAGCATGTGTCTTTATTGCATGCTGGGGAATCCTTTGGGTATATGCCCAGGAGAGGTATAGCAGGGTCCCCTGGAAGTGTCATGTCCAGTTTTCTGAGGAACCGCCAGACTGATTTCCAAAGTGGTTGTACCATCTTACAGCCCCACCAGCAGTGGAGGAGTGTTCCTCTTTCTCCACATCCTCACCAACACCTGCTGTCTCCTGAGTTTTTGACCTTAGCCATTCTGACTGGTGTAAGGTGAAATCTCAGGGTTGTTTTGATTTGCATTTCCCTAATGACTAATGATGTTGAGCACTTCTTAAGGTGCCTCTCGGCCATCAGAATTTCTTCAGGTGAAAATTCTTTGTTTAGATCTGTACCCCATTTTTAATAGGGTTATTTTGTTCCCTGGGGTCTAACTTCTTGAGTTCTCTGTATATATTGGATATTAGCCCTCTATCAGATGTAGGGTTGGTGAATATCCTTTCCCAATTTGTTGGTTGCCATTTTGTCCTTTTAACAGTGTCCTTTGCCTTACAGAAACATACTTTTCAATGCTTTCATTAACCTTCTCTCAAAACTTATTTTGTAGTTGTTGTCTCATGAAGTGACAGCAGCAATTTTTTTACCCAACTATGAATACACTTGGGGTAGTTTGTCAACCCCATAATCAGTGTATGCTTTATTCCAAACCAAAAGTGTGGATGTTAGGTTTTCTATGACTCTGTTTGACATTAGAATTATTTATTTGGGGCTGGAGAAATGGCTCAGTGGGTAAGAGCACTGACTGCCCTTCCAAAGGTCCTGAGTTCAATTCCCAGCAACCACATGGTGGCTCATAATTATCTGTAATGAGATCTAATGCCCTCTTCTGGTGTGTCTGAAGACAGCTACAATATACTCATATAAATAAAATAAATAAATCTTTTTTTAAAAAAGAATTATCTATTTGATATATTTTCTTCGAAGGAGATTGTAAGAATAACTGATGGATGTCAAGGAAGAGGAAAATTTCCTAGGCAGACTTACAGAGCATTTTATTATAACTGATTATACACACATACACACACACACACACACACACACACACACACATACACATGCTATGACAGCCAGAGGCATAGGTCTTATGATATCTGTCTGTCTCGGCAAGATATAAATCTAGCTCCAATAACCTTGAAATCCTGGTATAAAATAATTAAGTTTGGAACCCGACTTTGGGTTCCAAGTGACGATGGCTTGGCTTAACAGTTTTCTTGACTTTATGACAATACACATTTCTTTTTGTTCATTATTCATTAATAATGACCCCACTTTGAGTTCTGAATTCCAATTTTAAATTCTGGGTCAGGGATGTGTACCCCAGTCTCCTCAATGCTGGGCACAGGCAGCAAGAGATAGCTTCCACTAAACCGTGTGATAACTCATAATAACAAACAGTTATTCCTTGCCGGCGGAAAACTGTTGCATAACTATGGTGTCTGGCAGGTGAGGTGTTTGAAAACATTCTCAATTTATTATATTTTCTGGGCTTCTTGAGATGCAACCCTATTCTAGCCTGAGGGATATCTGTATAAAAACTTAAAAATTATATTCTAACTCACTGCTCTCACTCAAAACTGAGAGAACAAAATGTTTTGAATTATAAATAAACATTTTAAAGTATTATTCATTCAGTGGTGCTCATATGTGTTTAGAGCTGGGTTTGTGGAAATGGCTAGTCTATCAGAGGGACTTGTCTGTGGTAAGGCCACTTTTATTTCTCTCAGCAAGCATGTATTATCACTCTTCATTTAAGTGGACACATCTACAAAACACCTCCTCTATCCAATGCTCAGGAAAATAACAGGAATAGTTAGATAATAAAAAGCAGGGACCAGGACAGGACATCTGTAGTGAAATCGAGTTTCTTAACTGTAATCCTTGGATCAGGGCAATGAATGGTTCCTTCCCATTTTCCCCCATCCCATAACAGATATCAAATGTGAGTGAAAAAATATCATCTATTCAAACCACAGAGCTGTTGGGAGACATGTCATTGTTCTGTCTGGAGAAAACTCTACCATAGCTATACTTTCGGCTTTGAAAAAGTATGTTTATTTAATATGTAGCAAGCACAAGAAAAAGAAGAAACAGCAATTAGCAGTTAGATAACATTATGGTATTGACTGATCACAACACCCTGAGAACTCCCTTTATGGGCAGTTGTATGGAATGGGCTGAGAGTGCAGGGCAGAGGAGAGAGAGAGTTCCCTTCAGGTAAGAATTTTAAATAAAAAGAAAAAAAAAAGAATGGCAGATAGATAGCAGCATATCATAAAATTAGGTGTTTATAACATATAGCAAAAGTGACTTGGAGTTGAAAGACCCTGTTAAAACCCTGTTAAAAGAGTCAAGGTAAGTTTCCCAACAGAGGATTTCTTTTATTTATTTATTTATTTATTTATTTATTTATTCACTTATTTATTTATTGAATATCGTCTTCATTTCCATTGCCAATGGTAAAACCTTTCCTGATTTCCCCCCTCCCCAAAAACTCCTAACCCCTCCTCCCTCCCCCTGCCTCCACATATATGCCCCTCCACCCGACCCTTTCCCACATCCCCCCTCTCAATTTCCCAACAGAGGATTTTGTGGGCAAACCAGAATTCTCTCCCAATCTGAGCTTCCCACATCTTGTTCCCACAGCAGATAAACCTTTTAGGCATTCCTGCTTTTATGGTTACAATGTTTTTTGAATACCCTTGGTTGTTGTTTGTTCTCTTTCTACCTTACTGCAGGGTCAGGAACCCAGCCTGCTCCTGGACAAGGAATGCCAAGACATTGGTGATACACATGCTTAGATTCGAGACAGCAGGTTCTGCCTCTTTTGTTCTTGGAGTAAGATCTCATCAAGTATAAACATCACATGACCATTTAACCAATGTACTTTATATTATAATTATTTCAGTACAAATTATATTATCCCAGTTGATAAAACCATCTGTCTAAACTTACATCTTTCTCATTACATGACTGTCACTATGGCTTAAGGATTCGTATCACATACTCTAACACAAGTCTACTGGGTTTGTGTCTTACTCTGCTGACCCCTTGGAAACTTAATTTTTACCCCTATTACCTGAAACTTTAAGATGTGAATAATAACATAATTTTTAAAATTAAGTGAAAGAGGGAGAGAGAGAGAGAGAGAAAGAGGGAGAAAGAGAGAGGAAGGGAGAGAGAGAGAGAGAGAGAGAGAGAGAGAGAGAGAGAGAGAGAGAGAGAGATAATGTATCTGGAATATTTGGTTTTTGATTGCAGATGAAGGCCCAGCATCTAGGAAAGTAACTGAGTTTTCCTGTAGCCACAGAGTCAAAAAGCAAGATTTTAGCACTAAACTGGCACCCCAGAGACTCTTCGTAAGAAAGTACAATGCCTGATGTGACCCCTTGGCAGATAGCCTAGGCTGACCTAGAGGTTCAGTGATTGTAAAATGAGGCATGCCTGTGTTGCTGTGAACCTCAAAGGGGATGACAGATGTTAACGTGATTTGCTAATGAATATGAGGGAGTATTATACAGCACGCTGTGCTAATGTCATTAGGTAATTAGCACTATGCAGGAAGGCACTGGAGTGTCTTAATGAAAGAAAGATTTTTCATTTTCTTCTACAAGATGAAAGTCATAAGGACACTTAATAATTTCTCAGCTCATTGCGTCTATTTTGTTATGTTTGGGATTTGATTTAAGTAAAAGCTAAGAATAAAACTATGCAAAAGTAATGAATAATGCACAGCACAGATCCTCTTTACAAAGAACCATCAATACAGTGTTTCAAGACCAACTCTTGATGGAGATCTGTGTGTCTTATCAGAGTTCACAAGGAAGCTATGTGCAGCACTTGTTTAGCTCTTCCATAGAGGACCTGCAGATAAATTGTTCATTATTTAGTCAGCCATAATGAAAAGACAATGATCACAGCTCTCTTGTATCAACACCCCGTAGTACCCTCTCTTTTCCATTAACTTGAGGCTCCTGAAGGCAGAAGCTTTAATACAGCACTTAGTATATAAAATTTACCAGTGCTCCAAAGTACTTATTGTGCTATGGATAAAGTTCACTGGCCTTCTTGTTTCACAGCCCTGTGGCTGTCCCAAGAGGACTCTAAGGGTCCAGAGAATCTGCTGACGTGTCTTAGCTCTGGCTAGTTGGGAGAGGGTATTGACCTCCAAAACTGCTCCCTTATGGTAGAGCGTAACAGACTGACTCTAGTCCTCATGGTAGCCTTCCACTTAATACTTATTTTAAATAAAAATCCCTCTTAATAATAATATCTATTATTATTGTTTGACAGGTCTGTGGACAAATAACAATCAATGACTAGATTTCTTAGGGTATTCCTCTTAAGAGGAAATGGCACAGTTGTATGAAAAAAAAGCAAAGCCTTAATTATCTGTCAGTTTAAGCACTTCAAATGATTCTGTTTAGAAAACAGATTAATCAGATCTATAGATGTTGCTGATGGTATGACAAGAATGGTGTGGTAGGCATTGATTTGTAAACCATGCTCTCTCTACCGTTGAATGAATGGTTACAGGAGGGGGCGGGTGATTTGGACAAAGCATCCCTTGTTTCTATAAGGAGAAGAACATCCACTCCCTGGGTTTGGGATAGACATTGAACACACACACAGGTACACACACTCTAGTCTGTGTTGGTCTATGAAGAGAACAGAGATGAAATGAGACTCCAATTGTGAATAAGACTTTCTTGATATGTGATTAGGTCTGTCTGTGACGGCTGATGCAGCCTCTCTCATATTCCATTAGAACACTGAGTTTGAGGGTCAAACAATCAACTCTGGGGAACAGACTATAAATTATAAAGGTTTCCAATTACTGTGTAAATGTTCTTCTCATGTCTGATTTGAAGCTTCCTACTTGGTGTCAACTGGCACATAACATTTCTGCTAGTTTAAGGTTGTGTTTCTGTAAAAGGGCAGAAGCTGGCCCAACCTATCACTGTGTAACTGTCAGTACTTGGTGGGTCAGTCATTCTCCTCTGTGTGGTAAGAGGTGGGTGTTCACGGCAATCTACTGGACTTCTGCAGAGTCACAGAACTCCGCTGTGCCATGCACCACATGTTACAAAATATAATTTATGATTTTCAAAATGTACTTGCTTAGTCCTGCTGAGGGGCACGGGATATGCACTGAAGCTGAAGTCAGCAGCTTCCATTTAGTAGCTATAGGTTTTAATCTCTGAGTTTGCCTTCACAGATGTAATGGAAAGGAGGAAGAGGCCTCTGCAGGGCTGTGAAGATGATTCATAAAATCATGTAAGGAAATGCTGAGCCAAGTTCATGCAAAACAGTCAGTATTCACTGCTATTAATTTCTCATTTATAATCAGATCAATACAATGTTATAACTGATGACTCTAGTTACTCCTTCTTGCTAAAGTAATGTCTACGTTCTCTCTACTTATATGAGAAGAGCTTCAAACAACCTAGGTAAACAGTCAACTGGACAGAGCGGCACATCGGAGGAAGCACTCCAGGCACCAGGGGGAAACAGTGCCATGAACTCCTCAGAGGAGAGGAAGGAATGGAAGGGAATTCATGCAGAAGGTGAGCTACCTCTGCTGAGGGATTTGTGGAGTCCTTACAGTGACCTTGTGCCATTACCAGCACTGTACAGATGATGAAAAGGGAGTCATAAAGAAGTATATACTGTGCAAGGCTGAACTTCACGTCATGTCTGTCAGTCTGGTTACAGCATTCCATTTCTACTGCCCTGCATGTTTTTTTTTTTTTTCAAGTATGAAAAGAGGTATCCAAATTGCAAGATTCTGAGCTAGCCCAGTCTAAAACACAGACAATGCATCTTCTACAGATAAACTCCCAGATTAAATAAGGTTTATGAAAGATGGACAGAGCAGCTGAGTTTGCTGAGGTGCCTCAGGAGTCCCAGTGAGGCGTGGAAGCTCTCGTCATGGTATCCATGGAGCCAGTGGGACACTGCTTTCAACCATGAACCATTCTGTGCTCTCTACTAGACATTAGCATGCCTTATAAAATGGGCGCTTTCTGTCTCTCAAAAGGCTTAGAAACCACTGTGTTTTATCCTAGCATAGATGTTGTAATTTGGGTCTCATTTAGGATTTCACTTTAATAACCACCATCATGCAGATAAGTTGATGCCTGTGTTATGAATTTCCATTTTCTCATTGGTAAAATGGAGGCTCTGGCAGAATTAGATATACCTATTACCATTCATTTTATCCTTGTAGCTACCCCTGTACTACACATGGAGATCACCCATTGGTTCTTTCAAGTGTCAAAGATATCTGCAACCACACTGGTAGTAACCCAAGAAAGCAATTTGGATGGTGCATTCTTTTTACAGATGAGGAAGCCGGGGCCAAAAGGAGTGAAGGCTTACTTAAGGTCCTGCAGCTCCCATAAATGATGGGGCTCACATGCTCATGATGCTGCTTCTAAGCTGAGTGTAGCCTGCATACTTCATCTCTGTGTTGCTTCCTTTAGCTCCCTTTTATCCCTGATCCTGGGATAGGAGAGGCAAAAGTTCATGTTGAACTTTTCTTTGAAACCATATGGTCGAGGGAGGACAAAATGAGAGCAAGAGTGCATTCATTTCTCTCCCTGTTCTTGAACATGTGTGACACTCTCTCATCTTAGGAGGACTGTATAGCCAGATTAGTGTTCCCTTGTTAAGATATCTCAAGAAATAGGGTACTCTGGATATTTAATTACTATCCAGAAATGGCACTAACCCAATGCTGTGGGAGAGAACTGTATCTGGGAGGACATAGTACTGATAGGAAATATTATTTCTTTCCTTATGCCTCTTAATCGTAATATCCTTCCATTTTCAAAATATCTGTACTCCCTGTAATTGCCACAGCAGGAGTCATTTACCATATGTGTGTGGGTCATAGTGGCCATATAGGATAGCCTACTGCTTCAATATCTTCATTTAAAGCTCTAAAACTTTCTGAGTTGGGAGCCTGATTTCTTATAAGTAAACCTGGCAAGTTTTGTAGAGCTATACTTTCCAAGATATATTGGGAAATAATGAAAGATAAAATCATGTTATTTTTCTATGATTTCATGTATGTGTTAGTCAGCTCATGATGCTATAACATGATGACTCAGAAAGAAAGGAGTCGTAAACAAGATATTTATTCCAACAATTCTATTGTCAGAGCTGCAGGCTAGGGGAGCCTGTTTTGCAGAGGAAAGCCTTCTGTTTTGCAGATGACAACCCCTTGCCGTGAATTGATAAGGTCGTGAGACTGGACTAGTAGCTTTCCAATATGCATTATTATAAGGGCGCTTTTCTATCAGAACCAATCTCCTTTAATCTATTCAGCTTCTAAAAACCTCATCTTCAGGTACAATTATATTGGGGAATTTGGTCTTGACCTTGAGCTCAAGAGGAGGGAGTATGAAAAATTCAGTATGCTCTAGTGTGTTTTTAAAATTAAATAATATACCCATTTTGAAAATCACAAATTATATTTTATAAAAGATGGTTTCTATTTACTCAACTTACAAATTTCTTAATACTTTTTATAGCAATGAAGATGACTGTAATAAAACTTGGACAAAATACAACAGTAACTTACAGCCATATGAGAGGTAAAGTTTTAAAAATTTAGGGAGGATGGATCAGCTTACACATTTCTGTCCCAGGAGCCATAATCAAAGTATTCTACTAGACACTTCAGATCAAAGTGTGTTCTGGGTATTGTAAGACTCAGGAGGTACCACACAAAGATAGTTGTCTGTTTAATAAGAATGTGAATGACCTGCCAGAACTTCATATCTAAAATGGTAAAGTGATCTGGTTTAAACTTCCAGCTTGCCTTTTTCTTGGTTTTTAACACGCCTTAGATACTCAACAATCCCAACTCAGACATAGAGTGAGCATGGATCAAAGATCTATGAATACATTTTTTATTCTATCTCACATGTTCACTAACCTGATCTCTCTCTCTCTCTCTCTCTCTCTCTCTCTCTCTCACACACACACACACACACACACACACACACACACACACACACAAACAAACACTCTAGTCTATGTTGGTCTATGAAGAGAACAGAGATGAAACAAGACTCCAATTGTGGCTAAGATTTTCTTGATATGTGATTGGGTCTATCTGTGACGACTGATGCAGCCTCCCTCACATTCCACTAGAACACTGAGTTTGAGGGTCAAACAATCAACTCTGGGGAACACACTATGAATTATAAAGTTTTCCAATTACTGTGTAAATGTTCTTTTCATGTCTGATTTGAAGCTTCCAACTTAGTGTCAACTGGCACATAACATTTCTGCTAGTTTAAGGTTGTGTTTCTGTATCATTGTATAACCGTCAGGACTTGGTGAGTCAGTCATTCTCCTCTGTGTGGTAAGTGGTGTTCACTGCAATCTACTGGACTTCTGCAGAGTCACAGAACTCTGCTGTGCCATACACCACTAATGCAATCGATGATGTCTAGTGGGTTCCCATTTCTCTATTCTGTAGGAATAACAGAATTGTTGTAACAACTTTATTGCCTTCGTGTTCAAGCCCTTGGTTCTGCCACTGGCAAGCTGTATGTTATTTGTCTGGGGGTCACAGATGTAGTGTTAGCCTATTGGAGCTCCAGTTTCAGCTGGGAACTGGAGAAAAGAATAGCTTCTTTGTTAACTGACGTAAGGTGTGACCAGTCCCTCAACATTAGCATTGTTGACGATAAGTACTGATAGGTACTGATCAGCACTTGAATGACTGCATTTAATAGGAGTGCAGGTTTATGATTGCTACTTAGATGGATAATGTTAAAAATTAATTTGTTTAAATTAAGTAACCCCTAGCCTAGGGCATTAGTGAGACTCACTCTTAGGCATTTTCAGTGAGGATATGTCCTGAATGTGGGGGGCATCATCCCATGTGCTGGGACCCCAAGCTTAATGACAAGATAAAAGCTAGATTAGTACCAGGATTCATCTCTCTCTGCTTCTGGATCTGCCCAGATCGAGTGAGCAGCCCATGCTCCCAGGACCAGGCTTTTCCAGGCAGGGTGGACTGCTAAATACACCCTTCTACCCTCCACTAGCATTCTGTCAGGTATTTCATCAAAACAATGAGAAAAGCAACAGTGTAGCTCTATTTAGAGATTATCTGAAGAGAGATTTTAGAAGGATGGGTAGATACACATAGAGAGAAAGAACTTACTGTTGTGTGTGTGACACACAGAGAGAGACAGAGAAGCAGAGACACAGAGGCAGAGAGATAGAGACAGACACAGACACACAGACACAGAGAAACAGGGATGTAGAGAACAGAAAGAACACTTCAGAAGACAGAGAAGTTGTGTGAGCAGAAAGAGGAGGAAGAAAGGAGAAGCAGAAAGAGAAAGAGAAAGAGAAAGGAAAAGCCATGGAGAGGCAGACTTCTGAACTCTTGCTTAAGTGAGGAGAAACATGATGATTCCTGCTTTATAGTCATTGTCCTACTGCCTTGCTTGGCAAAGCAACCCTACCACAGGATTAGGACCTTTGCTCTAAATAACTGCTGGAAAAAGGCTGTTCCTACTTCGCATTCTGGAGTCATTCCTGCAGTTTTTCAGCAATTGCACTAAGAAGACTCTGCTCTGCAAATTTCATTAGGATTCATCAAGGGTACCCTTTATAGGTTGTTAATAAAAGTATTGCAGCAAAAGTCCAGTGTCAACTCTGGCATCTCCTCAGCTAATAAAGATCCCCAGAATAGACCCAGGCTTTGTCAAGGAGCCACCTGGGACCACTTTTCAATCTATATAATAGAAACTATTTTATTGAAGCCCATTTTAATTAATTTACCTTTATGAAAAGATGTGAATAAGATGATACTGAATTCTTCATTATAAATAAAGTTATATTCTGCCCCTGGCCCCTAATTAACTACCTCACGGCTTATTTCTAAAATGTGTTTGCCATGACGTTATTTTGATTAGGGCTTAATCCCATGTTATTCTTAGGCATTTACTGAGTTTTTCAGTTAACAATAGTTCTGCTGTTTTTTTTTTTCTTTCTTTCTAGGAATAGATAAGATGTCTCCCAAGCTGATCATTGCTATTTTAGGCATTGATAGCAGAGTCTGAGTATCAGGATCAATTGACTACATGTAGGGCAGAGAGGCAGACAGCATATTGGTTACAGCTACGATATGGCTCCATATTAGTAGCATCATGCTGCCACTGACTAGTTGAGAAACTCAACCATTCTCTGGCCTCTATGTGTATTAGTTTCCTGACTGGCCAAGTGGAGCTTATTTTCAGGGCTTCCATTAGTTGGCATGAGGCCATTCAGTGGCCCTAGCTGTCTGGGGCAGTGATGACACTGCTTCTGATAATTGCTCTGATTATTCTGTCCAGTGCAAATTGTCACCACACAGAATGTTTCAGTATTTTGCCTGCCGATCACAGTTAACTCCTAGAGTTTTTTTTTTATGATGACTTAAGGAATTAATATTCATAAAAACTTTTCCTCAGTGCTTCCCAAGTGACCAGTAAACTCAAATAACTATGATTATTTTAAAAGCACTAGATAAAAGGCATGATAAAAGAATGGATTCTGAAATATGTCAAGGTAAGTTTTATTCTACTGGAACTCAGGCCCATCTGTGAAAATCCATTAGAAGTGTTTCTATGATGCTAGATATATGGCTTATGAGTAGAGTGCATGCTATTCTTATAGAAGAGTCAAAATGGGATCCCAGCAACCCTGTTATGATTGCTTGTAACTGCAGCTACTAGGCACCAGACTGTCTCTTCTAGATGTCCTGTGTACATGTATTCAAGGGTGCATAACACACACATACATAATTTAAAATAGATTAAATGGTAAAACTATTTCTGCTATGACAACATGCATGTTACCTATTTACCTATTTGGGTTTGTAAAGAAACACTCCAGTTGAAATCCAGTGATCTCTATTTTGACAGGATGTGGGGCTCTTGGTCAAGTCACCTGTCCACAGCCACACTTTTAGTAAGAGGTGAGATGGGAAAAGATGGGCTCTGCTGTTACCAATGCACAGCTATCTACTTCATGCAACATGTGCCTTCTAATTCATGTCTAGCTCAAGGAACATTCACCACAATCACATCTAGTAACAAATGCACCTCTAATGCAGTGGGATTCTGACCAAAATTCTCTAAATAATATCAACAAAAACATAAATATAATATCATGATACACATTTAAGTGTTGTGCCTGAGTTGACATCTGGGGTGCCAACTCCCAGTATGACCACTCTTTCCTATATTTTAAAACAATTTTATCATGCTTTGTTCTTTCCCCTAAATTGGTAGAAAAGTATCTCTAAACTGTTTCCTTCAGCCAGAGTCAACTGCAGAGAAAGTTATTCCTACCTGCAGTGATCATTGGATATCTGTTTTGGGCTCTGTAATTTTCCACAGTGCCTGGGACTTCATATTGTCTGTAGCATGTGTCCCAGTGTTTCTTGTATTAATCTCATGTTTGAGTTTAGAATACTAGTGACCAAGAAAGCCCTGTTCCTTGTTTGCAGCACATGTGTGCATGTGTGTGTATATGTGTATGCACACACATATATATCAAACTTCACAAATATACACATATAGCTTCACATGTAAACATATCACACATGTGCATATGTCTAAATACATACATAGACATGCACATATACACATACCTATATCTTTCACCATTCCTTTTCCCATTAATTTACTTATTTATTCACTTTACATCGTGACACAGCCCCTTATTCCCCCCACACAGCCACTTCCCCCTCCCTTTCAACTCTGAGAAGGGAGAGGTTCCCGCTGGATACCAATCCAGCCTGGCACCTCAAGTCACTATAGGACTAAGCACATCATCTCCCATTGAGGCCAGACAAGTCAGCCCAATTAGGGGAACAGGATCCATAGGCAGGCAACAGAGTCATGTTGCCCCCCCTCCACTCCAATTGTTTGGGGACCCACATGAAGACCAACCTGCACATCTGTTACATAGATGTGGGGGCCTATTCCCAGCTCTTTAGCTGGTAGTTTAGTTTCTGGGAACCCCCAAGGGTTCAGGTTAGTTGACTCTGTTGGTCTTTTTGTTCTAGAGACCTGGGATTGGGCAGCCTCCAGGGAGTCTACAAGGGTAACTCTAGCTGAGACTCCTAGCAGTGGGGGATATAGAATCTGACGTGGACAGCTGTGATTGCCAGGAAGGACTTCCAGTGGAGGGATAAGGAAACCAACCCAGCCACAAAACTTTCAACCCAAAATTTGTCCTGCCTACAAGAAGTACAGGGACAAAGATGGAGAAGAGGCCAAGGGAATGGCCAGTTAATGACTGGCCCAACTTGAGATCCATCCTATGGGCAAGAACCAATCCATGACACTATTTTATTGAAGCCCATTTTAATTAATTTACCTTTATGAAAAGACGTGAATAAGATGATACTGAATTCTTCATTATAAATAAAGTTATATTCTGCCCCTGGCCCCTAATTAACAAACTCATGGCTTATTTCTAAATGATACTCTGTTATGCTTGTAGAGAGTGACCTAGCTCCACCCAGCAGCTGAATGAAACAGATGCAGAGACCCACAGCCAAACATGAGATGGAGCTCAGGAAGCCTTTTGGTAGTATTGAGGGAAGGATTGAGGAACCCCAAGGGAGGGGGGATAGGGACTCCACAAAAACTTGTACTGTTCTTGGTTGTTATGATGTTATGTTATATTCTTTATGCCATCGTCTCCAAGGAAAAAAAGTCTGATTTTTTTGTTTGTTTGTTAAAAGGCCTACTATGTAGCTACCACTGCAAAATCAGATGAAATTGGTTTTTTGTTTTTTTAATCAGAAGAAATTTATAGTAACACATTTTGATTAGATGTGTGAGTAAAAAAAGAGAAAAAAGAAAGAAAAAATAACCCAACCTGAGTATTACCTGCCAATAAAAATGCAGGATCAATTTCTTTTTAAACTGTGGGTTTAGGGACAAAAATGTGCTATGCACTGCTTGGTCAGGGTCAAGTTGAATTAAAGGGCTGATACATGCACTATCTTGGGAAACTCATCTATGGGAGACTGTTCCTGAGAAACGATTGCTTCTGAATGATATTTCTCCCAAACAATCCTGCATCGGGAATGTAGTCTCGGGATGCCTAGGACTCAAGCAGCCACTTCTAGACACATGTCACATGTTTCTCACCACCTTCTGGAAACACCTTTGGTCATAGGGTGGCAGCTACTGCTTCCTTGGGTTGGGTAGATGGAGCAAATGAATACCAATGTGTTTGAATCAAGGGTACAAAACCACAGTTCTATCTTCAGTGGTAGCTGACAAGAGTGCCAAGAGTTAGAGAAACTAGAACTATGGAACTCTCTACCTCTGAGTATTTTATTACTATTGTTGTTGTTGTTGTTGTTGTTGTTGTTGGTGGTGGTGGTGGTGGTGGTGGTGGTGGTGTGTGTGTGTGTGTGTGTTTGTAAGATATGTACGAGTGTGGGTACACTGGTGCCATTGCACCTGTGTGGGCATCAGATTATAGCTTTATGGAGTTGTATCTTTCATTCATCTGTATGTGAGTTCCAGGAATTGCACTCAGACCACCAGGCTTGCAAGACAGCACCTTTAGCCACTGAGATTAGCCAGTTCCCCCTCAATTATTTTGATTTTCTTGGCCTTTGCCTGTGAATGCTTAAATTATTTTATTTAATTTTACTATATTTTTATTATATCTTATATTTTATTATATCTTACTTCTTGTTTTTATTAACAGACACAATTGTATGTACTTACTGTATAGCAACATTGCTTTGAATTATGCATATACCATGGAATGGTGAAAACTAGCTAATTGGCATGTTTCACCTTTATGTAGGTTTCATTTTTATGAGCATTTTTCAAGATATAGTATATAGTTGACTGCAGTCACAGTAGTGTGCAAGGTCTTTTAGAGATATTCTTTATTTATTATAATTTTTTATTTTCTATATTCTATGCTTACATTCCAAATGATTTTTCCCTTTCCCCGTTCTCCCCTCCCCATAAGTTCACTAGCCCTCTTCCGCCTGCCCATTCTCCTATCAACCTCTTCCTACTTCTCTGTCCTGGCACTCCCCTACAATGCTGAAACAAGCCTTTTCAGGATCAGGAACCTCTTCTTCCTTCTTCTTGGGAGTCATTTGATATGTAAATTGTATCTTGGGTGTATTAGCTCAGAAACTCTGAATACTCAAGGGATATTCTTAAAACTGAAAATTTCCACGCTTGAACAATAACTTTCCAACTGCTGTTTTCATCTCTGCTTCTGGAAGATCAGCTTTCTCAGATATCACATTTATGAAACCCTACACATTTGTCTTTTGATCCTTAACTTATTTTATCTAATATAATGTTCTCTAGGCTTATCTATGTTGTTAAAAATCACAGTTCTTTCTTTTTTATGGCTCAATAGTCAACTTGTGTGTTTATGTCTGTGTGTGCATCAATCACATTTTGTTTGTTTGTTTTTGTGACAGGGTTTCTCTGTATAGCCCTGGATGTACATTAATAACATTTATGTGAAGTTCAAATACATACAAGTATATGTACATACACACATTTTCCAATTGGAACACACACACACACACACACACATACACACACAACACACATGCACACGCGCACACACACACACCACATCTTTCTGTTGGAATAAGTGCTTTGAGGTAGAATAAAACAAATGTATCATGTGTGAGTGATAAGTTGGTAAACAGTAATCACTTCTTGATAAAGCTAGTAATGTGGATTCCCTTTTATATACACAGGATGTGAGTATTTTCAGCATCCTTCTCCCAGAGTGAAAATAGTTGGCAGAAGGAGTAGAAATTCTAGATGCCTGAGTCAATTACAACTACAGCTTGCCTAACTCCAGTGCTTCTGTTCATTACTCCATGCCATGATTTCATGTTAACTGAAGAATTAATGCTGGACCTCAAGTCTCCTACATTATAATCAAGTAGTTCTTTGGGTATTAATAGGCTCTGAGTCATGTAGTTAAAAAAAATATGCAACCAGTGTGTCTTATCCTAAGGAAGTAAATGTGGTACTTAATAAAGGAATGGAAGAATGCCATCAAATCATTTCAACTTATCTAAGTTTCACTTCACATTGTCCAAATCCAAAGCTCCAGAAAGACCTTAAATTGGCCATTAAAAGGGCCAGGGTTAAGGTTCTCTGCAGAGAGAGACATGAGATTGAACTGGGCATGCTCCATTCCTTTATGATGCTGTTTCTACAGCATGTCTTCAGCTTAAGCTCAAAATAGAAGTTCTTATGGAATGTTGGCAGTATTTTTATTATTTGTGTGTGCTGTTTGTGTAAGTATAACTCACAGACTTTCAGTACTGATAGAGACCTCAGGGATGTCTGCTCTGGCTTTTTTGCTTTATATATAAACCAAGTAGACTCTCTATGGTTGTGCAGAATGAAGGCTTAGAGAAAATGCATTCATAACTGGATTTCCAGGATATTGCACAAGTCTCACTCATGGAAAAGTTTAATAAACCTTTGCTTACCGAGTTACTGGCTGGCTGACAGGATAAGCACCACATATCTGCTTAATTGTGGAGATCTATGATTCCCTGGGTATCTGTCTCATTGCCTTTAAGACCCACTAAAACATCATAATTGATCCTTGTTTAAAGGCCAAGAGCCTCAAGTGTCCAAATGAACAGTTAACTCACCAAAGTCTGACCTAAAGGAAACTTCAGGTTTGAGCCTATAGCTCATCTCTCCAGTCTTTAATAGAGGGAATTTTCATCCTACAGAAAATGGAGATCAATGGAGTTGGCAATCTCTCTGCCTGTGGAGACTCCAGTTTCTGTCAGGTAAATCACAGCAAACACTGTCTGCTCCTATTTTACCTCATGACCCCTTGATCCCTCTTCTTAAGATTATGGGAACATTAACAAGATTGATCATGAGAACTGTTGACTTTTTGACTTGGTATTCAAAGATTGGGGGAGCATGCCAGACGGGATTAAAAGCAAGTGGCAAATGTATAATTTTATTATTTGATCAAAGGCTTTATTTTCAGTTATGTGTATATGTATGTATGTCCATGTGCACATGTATGTTCATGTGTCCATGTCTATGTGTACATGTGTATCTGTGTCCATGTATGTGTTTATGTGTATGTTTGCATGTGCATGTGTATGTGCTTGGAGTATGTGTGCACATAAGTGCAAGTTCCTGTAAAGAACAGAAGACAGTGTTTTAGATCCTCTGGAGCTGGAGGTATAGGTGATTGTGAGTGGCCTAATGAGAGTGCTATGAGAACTGAACTTGTGTCTTCTACAAGAATAGTTTGTACTCATAACCAGAGTCATCTCTCAGACCTTCATACCATTTTCTTACCATGTGATAAATGGCATGACCCTCACTAAAGGTAAATTACTGCTGTGATGGACATGTGGTCTCTTCTGATGGAAAGATATTGACGATATTTAGAAGAATTCTAATTCTAGTTTCTTTTCTTCTCACTGGCATATCAATATGGTAGCTTTCATGGAGTCCTGGGTGTATACAGGAGCCTTCTACAGAATTTATGGATCTGCTTCTATCACTGAGCTGGCTAGCCTAGGAGCCAGGGCAGTGAACTACTGCAGGGCTAGAGAGTATGGCCAGGTATTAGAATGACAGTGAATATGGCATCAGGGAGTGATAGAGTACCTAGATGTTCCTGATCCTCAAACTCCTTTCCTTTTTAAATAAAAGAGTGAAAATATAACATTTCCCAGAAAAGGTAGGAATCCCAGAGTTTGGTCTAAAGTCACTGAGACCCAAGCCTTCTGCGTCTCTCCTGATGGTTCCGCCCTTATGCTCCTGCACCTGGTATGGTTGGCTTCTGCTGCTATTTGGTGGAAGACGTGTTCCACCAGGAGCACATCCTATTCCTTGGTGTGCAGAGTCCAGCTGAAAGGCTTATAGCCCACAAATGGCACAAAGGCTGGCCATCTTTGTCATTTAACTTACTTTCAGAAAAAGTGTCCAGGTCACCAGGAGCCTATCAAAGCATTTTTTTTTAAAATACTCATTTCACAGGGAAATTTCATGCCAGGTTTTGGGAGAATATAGTTAAGGTAACTTTGAGAAAATAGAGTTGTCTATGTAATCTCTTACATTCATCCAGATGGGGCATGCCAGTGAGGAGTACCAAGTTTTAGAGTTTTAGACAAACTCTCTATTTATACTGGTTTTGCTTTGTCTACTCTAATTCCACCTTGAAAATCCCATCTCCCTAAATGCAATGGTTTTTCTTTTTTTTCCTTTACTTTTATTATAGTCTTTATTTACATTTCAAATGATTTCCCCTTTCTTGGTTCCCTCCTGAAAGTCCCATAAGCCATCTTACCTCCCCTTGTTCCCCAATCAACCCCCTCCTGCTTCCCTGTCCTGGTATTCCCCTACACTGTTGCATTGAGCCTTTCCAGGACCAGGGTCTTCTCCTCCCTTTGATGTCCAACAAGACCATCCTTTGCTGCCTATGTGTCTGAAGTCATGGGTAACGCCATGTATACTATCTGGTTGGTGTTTTGCAAGGCTTGCTGTACATTTTACTGGAGCATTTGAGTTCCATTCAAGCACACACACACACACACACACACACACACACACACCTCTTTCCTCCTCTTTCTTTCCAATATTGTTGAAGACTGTACTATTTAGAAGTTCTGTAACCATGATGGAATCTCAGTGGGAATTCTGACAGGAATGAACTTTTGTCCCAAGGTAGTTTAACTCTAGAATCTTCCAACCCTTATACTCCTCCTTTAGACTAGAACACTGGACATGTGTGTTGACAAACGCTGAAAGTAGTTATATCACACACAAAACAGCCAATACTAGCTGACATTAAGGTACAGTTGTATCAAGGTCCTGTGGGCTCTGGCTTTTACCCATTGATAGACCAACACTACTCTTTGTACTCCACACCTCACTAGTGCAGCTCTTCTTGATTTGCATCCATGCCTATCTTCTTTTCAGAGCTCTGCACTCTACCTCCATCAGCCTACTGATGTCTGTGCAGAAGATATTTCACACAACATTTTAGATTCCTTCACCCTGGGCATAGCAGTTAAATCAGTGGGGCTTTCTTTTAAGCTCGCCAAATCCTGGCTTTTACTCCCAGTGCTTATTGTACCCCACTAAAATTGTATGTGTTGTGTCCACCTTCCTGCTCTGCTCTCCAAAGAGAATTTGCTCATCTTTTTGTCCTCACTATGATATCCTCATTTGTGATTCAGAGTTCCTGTACAACTGACTAAAAGTGAAATGTGATCATAAGATAAGGAGACCAGATCTTTTGGGAGAATCACCAGATATGCAATACACTAACCACATTCCAAAATTTTCAGCAAAGGATAAATGGATCCTGTATCTTCTCCCACACACTGAGGCCTCAAGTACCATGGAGGCAATTACAACTTACCTGATAGTTTTGATCATGCTGAGGCCCATTTCAACACAACAATGAGCATGGTCTTGGCGGGGCTCAGGAAGTCCAGACACACAGTAATAGCAGTCCCCCAGGATTTTAATGCGAAGACAGTGATGCTCCTGAAAGGAACAGAATGGTAGAGAAAGAATCGTGCTGTTAGGAGGACCAGATCATCAGAATGCTCAAGAAAAGATAAAAATGGAGTCAAGTGTTCTGTACTTCAGAGTCAGAAATCCCCAACTTTAGAACCTGCTTTTACAGTTTCTGTACTTTGGATCTGAAATGTCCTGCAATGCCCCGGATAGTAAATTCATGGGTAGTAAAAACTTGGTGTTTTGTGATGTCGTGGAAACTTGAAGAGGAATGGCATATGTGGGGGATATAAGAGTGAACCTAGTGGAGGAAGAAGCAGGATGGCCAAGAGCCAGATGCCTTGGTTTTCTGCACCCACTTGAGGTATCCTGGTTGGGCTGTACACAGCCTGAGATCTAAAGTGGCTACCAGCAAAATGGTGAGACAGACTAAAGGACCCAAGGCCAGAGCAATGTGTCTTCACGAACATCCCCGATGGGCAGTCTACCTCCCCACCCTCCATCCCCCACAAAGTCACGGCAAGCAAATTAGATTCAGCAGGTCAGTCAGTGTAATGCCTCCAGTTTGGCCCTTGATTATGTAACTTCAACCCTATTGTCTGAAAATTTTTATATAAGTTTTGTATTGTATAATAAAAGTCAGATCTACACCCTGGGGCTGGTCTCTGGGGTATGAAATCTCTCTGGAAACGATTTCTATTCCATCCCATGCCCCCAGTTCAGAAATATTTCTGTACTGTTTGTGACAGCTGGCACCCAAAAGATGTACTCAACGGTTTTCTGGACCCTGGGAGGATGTACTGCCGATGTGGGACCATTCTACCATGTGGTCTTTCTGTTCCCAGCCTCTGTGAGGTTAGTCGCTTGCAATCTCATCACAGGTCAAAGCAGTAGGGCCAAACAATCATTGATACTCAAAACTGAGAGCAAAATAAGTATTTCCCCTATTAATTAACCAGTCATCTAGGGTATTGTGTTACAATAAGAGTAACTGTGTGACATGGTTTTTTTTTTTTACATGAATGGTTCAGACTGAGTATCCTCTGACAGGTCTTCCAGAACTGAACCATAAAGAGCTATAATTTCCTTGGTAGGGGGTTGTCTTTGGAGAAAATGGTCTCAGGGCTTAAGGAAGGAGTTGTAAACAGAAAGAGTGTCACTGAGCTGGAAACTCAGTAGACACCCTTGAAACACTAAGATGAAAAGCACTGTGCTGACTTCCTAATGTAAGCAATTTGGTAACTATTGAATACAAACATAAAAAAAAAAAAAACAAAAACAAAACAATAACAACAAAAAAACAGTCAAGCAGAACTTGAATCTGATGCTTCTCTTACTAGGTCAGATTTTCAGAACCTTCCCAGCCACCAAAGTGGGCACAGAGACACCCTATAGGTTTCAGTGTTGAACAGACCTGACTTCTGGATGATTTTAGGAATCACAAAAGAATACACATGGAATGCAATCTCTGATAAATGGATATTAATTAGCCCAGAAGCCCTGAATACCCAAGGCACAAATCACATAACAAATGACTCACATGAAGAAGTATGGAGAGGGTCATGATCCTGGATAGGATTGATCTAGCATTGGAGGGGAATATAAGGACAGAGAAAAAGGAGGGAGGTGATTGGAGAATGGATGGAGAGAAGAAGGTTTATGGGACATATGGGGAGGGGGGGATCCGGGAAAGGGGAAATCATTTGGAATGTAAACAAAGAATATAGAAAATAAAAATATTAAAAAAAATGTAAGGAAAAAAAAAGAAAGTCTTGGCTTTGTACTTGAGAGAGAAGACACAGTGTTTGTTTTATGAGTCTGGTTTATTTTGTTTAACATAACGATCTCCAGTCTCATCCATTTTTTTTCTGCCAAATGTCATGGTTTCATTATTCTTTACAACAGAATAAACTTCTACTGTGTGTTTGTATCTCATTCCCTCTCTGTCTCTCTCTAGGTCTCTTTCTCCCTCTCCTCATGTTAATTTATAGGAAATACATTTAACCAGGAGATAAGAGGAAGAAGAGATATATCACTCTAGTCTTCTAATTAATATGTAGATTTAAATCATAAATATAAACTAACATATATATAGTTAGCTAGTGAGCTAGTTAGAAGATTTATATAGATATGTTGATTTTTGCCTATAATGGAGACTGAGTGTCAGTGTTTTAACTCCTTTGATTTTCAGAACACCAAGGCTGGAAGGCAAGGACTGTTGGTTCTAGTCATGAATAACTACTTGGAGGAGGGAACAGTGTGTGTGATTTGGGAAACTGTGTGTAATTTGGGATGGTGAGCATCTAGTGCTAACAGCCTCAGGTGCAGAGGTTGCCTCCCTCCTGGCTATGGTGAAGAATAAAAAGAAAGAGATTGGATAGGAAATACTTTTGTCTAAGACTCTGTATTATTTGTATGACTGGCGGGTTGCTAGCTTTATTGCTGGAAACACTGATAAGTGAGTTTTAGTTCTCTATATATGACAGGGTCAAAAGAATCTACCTTATCCTCAGTGCATAACAGAGGATACGTGGCCATCCCTTAGCAGTGTCATTGACAGCTGATGCTTGGGAGTAGCCTTCTCTCTATCCAACATGCAGTTTCTTATCTTTCTTATCTTATCTTTTGGGCCTCACACATATGGGATGGATAGCTGTCACCTTTGCTTTACAGACAGAAAAGCCACAGGGTGAAATATACTGAGAATACTCTAGGCCACAGATGAGCTGGCACAGTCTTCCACACTATAGGTGTACTACTCAATGACTCCAAGTCTGTGATAGTCCCATGGACACTGATGTGAAAATGTTTTGGAAAAATCTAAGTAAGGAAAGAATGAGCCACCTTGCATAAAGCATGCAGCTCCAGCCAAAGGCACATTAGAGTCTTCCTGGTCATCTTATGCCATCTTTTCATCTACCTTCTGAGCTGGGAGTCATAGTCATACAGGTGATTTAGGCTTCTGGAGGCAAAGGCCACACCACTAATAACTAGGTAGGTTCTCAAGGATCTCAAGATCATATATATATATATATATATATATATATATATGACTCTGGAGCTCAATAAATACCCTCTCTTAAACTTCAAGAATTATAAGACAGTACAGAATGCAGCTCTCCTAACAAAAATATATTCTGAAAAAGAGATTGCATAAAATGATTGACTACCCTCTTGGGAAGACACTGAACAATGTTCACTTCCAAGATCTGTTTTTCTTATAAACAAAAGGCAAAGCTGGCAACATTCCTGAAAATTTATAGGCACTAAGGAAATGGGAATATATTATCTATCTATCTATCTATCTATCTATCTATCTATCTATCATCTATTTATAATCTATGTATTTATTATTTATCTATTTGTGTGTATATATGCACATATATAAAATATTTTATATTTAAGATAAAATATATAACACATATTGTATAGTTGATACATATGTGCATACAGGGAAAATATAAATGTGCATATATATATATATATATACACATATATATACATGCAAGGACCGGCTCCTTATCTATCAGGTTATGTCATTTTTCTTATCATCTTTGATCAGATGTCAGATGACTTAATAGAATGTACCAAGTAAATTCTATTAGAAATTGCTTTGAAAATTCATGCTAGAGAAAGCAGACTGCTTTGGAAAAGAAATTTAAAGAGTAAAGTAGAATAAAGACCACCTTCTATTTGAAGTCAGTCTTATAATCTTTTCCTTCCCATCATGATGTGTTTGGTATCATAAAATCTTGAATAGAGTTGATTAAATTACATATGTGGATAGTAGAAGGAATTAGGGAGTTCACCTTGAAGATAGCTATACATTTTGGAAGGAGATAAAATTACAGAAATAGAAACTCTGCTATTATATATCTGATGTTTCTGTTTTACTAAAACCTTTATTTCATTAGAATCAGAGAAGCAATATTCAAACATATTGTTTTAGTACAACAGTACTAGAAAGGTTTGCAGTGCCCAGAACACCCACTTTCCATCACATATCCAGTGCCTTGGGAGCTCACTCTCCTCTCTAAGCTCTCCTTAAAGGGCAGGTGCACAGGCACACAAATGCTCTGGACTTTGCAATCTTTATCCATAAATTTATTACATTATGTTTGGAGGTATCAAACTTGATTTTTTCCCCATATAATGTCTTCACACAGTGCCTTCCTATCTCAGCTCATGGAGATGACATCTCATTAGAAATCGATTGATCAGCTTTTCCGGTATTGTTTCTTATTGTTAAAACATTGATGTTGCTCCCATTTTGACAGAAGTTTAAAAAATGTTTTAAAATTTTAACAGTGTCATTGGCATTACACTATGACCTCCTTTCTTCAGAGTAGTGTGTGCATACTTATGTTTGTTGAAAAGTTAGGTAAGGGGATTGTTGCTTTAAAAGATCAGACACTAGAGATGCCAAGTTTCGTCAATGGTTCAAACACTCTTAAGCTGAGCAGCCTGAACCCCAAGAACACTGTAGAAAGCCCACTAAATGGAACTGAATTTCTTGGGCAACTTGAACAGAATCTTTGCATTTCAATTTCAGTGCAGTGAAACAATGGGGCAGTGTAAAATGTTCTGAGGGGTGGATTTTCTCTGATGTCTCTGTGGTTTAAATCCTCAGGAAAATACCAACAGTGCAACTAGAGTCTTATCAAACTCTAGAAGACATAAAATAAATGCAAACTCAGTTCCCTTTTGTATAACAGTGAAGCCCAGAACTCAGCTGAGCTAGGGACTTGCCTGAGGTGGAGGATAAGAAGAGTGAAAGGGAAGTTTCCTCATTTCAAAGCAAGTGGAATCTCAGCTCTCCAGGCAAGGTGTTTCAGCCCTTGAGGCTGAGGTGCAGGAAGGGGAAACAGATAACTGGAAGTTATGGACCATGTAGGTGAGCGTTTATTTTTAATGGACCTCAGTTGAAACAGAACATGTATAATTTAATTTATTCTTTTTGATTTTGATAAGAAATGGAGACTCATGAGAGATCTACCAAGGAACATCCAAACCAAACCTGAGCCTTGTGCTTCAAAGCATGCTGCATGAACAGATAGACTTTTGTGTCTCGTCCTAGTTTCCCTAATATGCATGAGGCTAGTAGTAAGGAGTCTCAGCTGGTCTAAGTTTAGTCATAAATCCTCACCTGTGAATAGTTATGGATAGTTTACTTTTTTGACCGTTGGTCACTCTGTGAATAATGTGGGAACAATCAGGTCTGCCTTGCAGGTTAGTTATGAGAATATCATGATATAATCTGAAGAAAAAAAATTCTCCAACCGGAAAAAGTACTCGGCAGTAGTGGTTTATGAATATTAAATATTCTTACCAAAAATTGCTAAGTTCACTCCATGATACTGATTTGTGTGTGTATGTGTGTGTGTGTGTGTGTTGATGTTTGAACATGGGCATGCGCATGGAGGCTAGAGGTCAAGCTTGAATGCCTTCCTTAGTTTGCATATATATGTATGTGTGTATGTATATGTATGTATGTATCTATCTATCTATCTATATCTATATCTATATCTATATTTGTCTATCTCTATCTCTCTATCTCTCTATATGTATCTATATCTATCTATATCTATATCATCTATACACACAGAGTCTCTCACTGAGCCTTGAACTTAACAACTCAGCTGAGAGGCTGGCCAGCAGACTCCAAAGAGCTATCTGCCTGTTTCCCCAGTGTTTGGATTATAAGTGCACACTGTTGTCCCTAGCTTTTTAATGTGAATGCCTGGGACTAAGCTCAGGTCCTTATGTTTGTATGGTGAGCACTTTCTTAACTGAGCCATCTTCCCTGCCCAAGTTTTTAAAAGAATCATTTAAATCATTTAATAAGATACATGTCTTAGGTCGGAGTCTCTCACACCCTTCAGTAACTGCTCGGCTGTCTATCCCCTCTTTACCTTCTCTCCCACACTATACACAAAATCACCAGGTGGAGAAGCCAAGGCTATGAAACAAAGCTCACGCTTCTTTAAATGCTACATTGTTCCCTCAAATCCTTGTTCCTCCTTAATTCTTGAAGCTCACTCGTGACTGGCCTCTCCCCTACCCTCAATGCTCCTGCAGCCTCAAGCCTCTCAGACCCTTCCAAGCAAGCAGGCTTCTTCCGCACTTGCATTTTCAGTGGGTCTCGTCCTAAAAGCCCGTGCCTCGCCTGGAGCCCTCATCTCAGGATGCTGCTCAGTCACTAGGCTTCCCTACTCTTGTTACTCCTTTCCTTTGCCTACCTTGGTGCCCATGCTATTCATTGTCTGAAGCACATTTGCTACAATGGTATAATTCATCTTTTTTCCTTTTGCCAGACTGGGGGATTTCTGGGGGAAATCCCCCTTGGTTTTCTCTCTCCCTAGCTTTGTATTGGGGTCCAAATATAGCAAATAATAATGGTTGAATAAATTAGATTAAGTTAAACTATGTAACTTTTCTCTCTGTCTCTGTCTGTCTCTGTCTCTGCCTCTGTCTGTCTGTCTCTGTCTCTGTCTGTCTCCATCTCTGTCTCTGTCTCTCTCTCTGTGTATGGGTGTATATCTGTGGGGGTGATTTCTCTGACATAAGAAAATGACTTTAACCACATCTTTTAATTCTTACTGGAGACTATCTTTGTTCTTTTTGTCTTTGGGAAAAATACTATGAACCATATTTGAAAAGAGAATAAGAACTTGTAACTTATATGGACCATTACTGATTCAATGATGAAAGGAAATGCCATATGTATCTTTCCCCCTAAATGCCAGATACCAGGTAAACTCAGCCCTCTTCCTAGAAGGAGACTTCAGTTTCTTATCTACTGATTGTTCAGTAGCATCCACTAAGAGTTTAGGATCCTCTTTTCCTCCTTCTCCTTCCTCCTGCCTTGTACCATATTTTTTTTCACTTTGCTAATTGGCCTCTCAATAATGTACAAGACTTTCCCTTTTGGTAAATATGTGCTGTCATGCAAACACCGTGAAAAAGATACAAAAAAGCCAGGTCACTCTGATTTACCCTACTGTGAAAGCATCTTTGCTAGTAACTTATCCACTCCCACCCTAGTGTTCCTTGTATCTCCACACCAGCTTTTTGTATCTGCCATTTTGTCTTTTATAGAATGGCTTATAGGTCTCCAAGTCTCCACTTCCTATATCTACCATCTTTCCCTTGGCACACTATATTTAAATTTCATTATGACTGTAGCATTTTTTCACTACTCAACAGCACCAATCATGTTTGTTTATTTTACTCTGAGAATTAGCATCAGAGTCACTATTTCTAGGAAACAGTCTTTGATAGAAAGGTTACATTCTGTCTCTGCGGTTTCAGAGCATCCCAGGGTTGACATGGCTCTGTGCACTTACTAATGACCCTTGTATTCCCAACTAGACTTAACTTGAAGCAAACAGATAGGCATTCATCATTCTCCTGCTCCCAACATGCAGTGGCATGACAGTACTTAATGGCTGCTCAGATGCACTATGACAAGACCTCCCTTGGAATGTGATGACCTTAAATTTGGAATTCTACCAGTGAATTTGTACTTGACACAGTGTGATTTAATTCCCACCACGGCTCAAGAAGTCAGTAGTGCTCTTGATATTTCACAAAACTGGGACTTGCATTATTCTTTTTGTTGTTGTTGTTGTTAGGTGAATTTATTATTTATTCCTTTTATTAAACTATCTTTTTTTTAAATTTTATATATTCTGTGTTTACATTTCAAATGATTTTCACTTTCCCAATTCCTCTTCCCCATAAGTCCCATAAGCCCATTTCCCTCCACCAGTTCCCCAGTCAATCCCCTCCCACTACTCTGTCCTGACTTGCATTATTCTTATTTGAACCCTAAGCCACTCTAAGTGCAGGGTTACAATCTATTTCTCTGTCACTTGAGTAGATCTAGCACTACAAGTCTGTGTTTTGATAGGAGATGCCCACCTTGTTGCCTCTATTTTCTAACTTAGCTGTGATTAAGGGAGCTGAAAAATAAAGGCATTGTCTTATTGGCTAAAATACAGCTCTTAAGGTAGGTCAATCAAAACTGTGGTGGGATTGCCCTGCACATCACTGGTTCTTGCAAACAGGCTAATTCACTGCAGATGGCTGGAACTGGCTAGGAAATTTGAGGCAGCCCGTTCTGCATACTAGCTCTGAGCCTGCAGCTGGATGGCACCTGGCCTAGTAAAGGGAGAGTGGAAAGCAGACAGAAAAGACCGGGTTGATTATCATTCAACCAGCTGTCTTTCATGGCGAAATCAATCTGAGAAACCACCCCTCCCTGCCACCACCTGAGATTGCTAAATAAGCAATGTCGGCCTCCACGGTATGAGAGGGTCAGGGGTCCATGCATGGGGACAGGATGCAGAATGGTAATGGCATTGTCAATGAAGGCTGAATCCTTTTCTCCTTAATTCCACATGCAGGCCCTCACTTCTGCAAGGACTAGGATGGAATTAAATGCAACTCACATGGGCCAGCCGGTCAAATCTGGCAAACAGCTCGTTCAGCATCCTGACCAGCTCCTGAGCAGACAAGGTCGTAGAGAGGTTGGTAAATCCTTTGACATCTGCAAAAAGAATACTAAACAAGAGGGAAAGAGAGGGTGGGGAAAGGTGGATTAATATTTTAATCCATCTGGGAGACACACAAACTCCATTCAAATAAATCAACTATATCTGTAGCTCTCTGCCATGGAGGGGCAACTTAGAAGTCAGGAAAGCTAAAAGGACAGCTGAAATCTGTGGTCTCCTGGTCGTGTGTAGTAAAGCACCCTGAAGAGGTCATTAGCAGGAGAGCCATTTGTCATGAGACTTCATGATTTATCTCTGTGTTTCACAAAATGCAGTAACACAGATATCACTAACACAGAACAATACAGGCCCCGGTACGAAAAAAACACAGAACTTCTTCATTCCCTGAGCGCTCTCTGAGTGTGTTCTACCCTCTCTGCCAGACAACTAAAACTAGGTTTCCCCAAAAATGATGAGCTAAGATGGCAACACTGAGAGACCTTGTAGAATAATTAGCTAAACACTCCTATTTGTAAGGATTTCAATGATATGAAGTCTTACTCTATGCATATGGCTTTGAACAAGGAATGGGTAGAGTCCTCTAAAAGCCAGGCACTGCATGACCACTGTCTTGGTCAATCTTCCCTGCTTCCTGGTGGGACCAACACTGCTGACTCCTCACTGGGGACATGTAACAGAGCTGGTACTATCAGTAGAAGTCAGTTCCCCATTCATCTTGCCTTGCTGTTTCAGTACCTCAGAATATAAGGATGGATGCTAAACAGGACATCATATTTGATTATTGCTTGTGCTTCGCCCTTTGGGAAATGGTAAGGAATGTTTTATGCCCCATAGTTTTGCACACTCTGTGCTGCTTCCTGGGAGTGATTTGTCCTTTCTATTAAAATCCTACGTGCGCTCCATAATTTCACTCATAGGCTACTAGTGAACATTTATAGTGGCCTCTCCGTTTGAGGTAAGCTGTCAGACCCATCTCTAGTGTCTTACCAAGTCTGTGCTCCCCCCACTCCATGTCACTTAACAACAACACATGGCTCAGTGGGTTCCATCTATTAGTTATAAAGCAAGACAAAAGTCACTTCTGGGTTCTTACTGCTGAGAACATAGTTGGCTTTATTCCATGTTTTCTGAACCAAATCAGCACAACCACTCAAAATTAAGTCCTCCTTTCCCAGAGTGTGTATTGTTGTAAATGGAGAACCTTAGATCCCTTGTGGACCCACAGTCACATATCTGCTCCTGCCTTGGGTGAGTGGCCATGCACACTGATGATGTAGAGGCTCATGCTTCAATCACTAGGTGCAATAAGGGATTGGTGATGGACAGAAGCAGCCTGTCATTTGTCATTCTGTCTCATCGGGGTGCTGGACTCAAGGTCGAAAAGTTACTACTTCACTCTGGACATAAATTCAGAATTTCCCAATAAGTATAACTGTGCCCTTTGTCACCAGAAGGAGGCGATAGTCATACATTGAGACTTGGAAATGTTCAGGAGATAAATTTTAGGCAGTAGTCATTAAAGAAACACTGAAAATTAAAGCAACAGTAGAGAGGGGGGAACAAACAAGGCAGGTTGCTAGGAGGAAGGCGACAAGATTAGAAATAATTTCAGAAATGCTCCTAATGCCACTGCGGGTGGCTTTGGGGGTTGGGGAGGGGGCGGAGCAGCCGGTCTGGCTTTGTTCTCAAGACACTGGCTAAGAAAGATCCTCCTCTGCTTTCCTTCTTTCTGGTCTTATTTTAGCATCCAGTGGCCTCCTAATGGGCAGGTGGGAGAGGCCCCTCTGCCACCAGTGAACTTCATCCTCCCAGCACCAGGAGCACACGGTTGTGGTTGCAGGCACCCCACTGCTGCCTCCTGGGGAGGAGCAAATCCTAGGGGCTATGATGCTCATAAAATTCTTTCTTAGAACCTGCTTCTGTTACCCAGGGGCATGGAGAACACAGAGCAGGGGCCCTGTGCTCATTGAGTGTGGCGTGAACTCCTCCAGGGTAAAGAGACCCCATCAGAAGATGTGTTGAATGAACTGGTGGGGTAGACCATATGGTCTTGTGGACCAGAGAGTGGAGCGAAAATGATTAGCATAGAATGGAGTCCAAGTGTGTTCAGTGAACTCCAGAGCCAGACTAGAATGCTGTACATGGGCAGGCTTATGTTATCCTTTTTTTCTTTTTAAATGCAGTTTTTCATTTTTCTTCTACTTCCCAGTAATAGGCCCTTTCGTATGCTATGTATTTTATTACATATATTAACTCCAGTATCTGTGAACATTCTGTGCCTGGTGCTAAGGACACACATTTCAGTCCGCTGTCCTACAGAGAGCACAACTCTCACCCAGGCTTTTAGCTCATCCTTAGCTAGAACAGACCAGACTTCATGTCTCTGCTTTTTAAATTTGGCTGACCCCTGTCTCAGGTACGGCCAAAAGGAACCATCTGTTTCAGACAAACTTCTCCACACCCCATCCTCTACTTCCTTGATTCTGATTTATCTCTTAAATATACACCACCAATTATAATACTTTGCAAACTTGATAATAAAACTCCCCACTGTGTTGGGTAATAGATACTGTGATCTAGAAGCAGTATGGAGTATGGACTCCTTTTTTTATTTTTATTTATTTATTTTTTTTTTTTCAAAGCCAAAATTCTGTGTGGGTGTACCTCTCACTGGGGTTACTTTTGCAAATCTCTGCTTGGCAAACTTCAGTATCTAAAGCATGGTGGCTAAAGGCCTGTCAGAGCTGTGCTCTCTGCAGGACAGCGTGCCAAAATGTTTCTCCTCAATGCAGGTACATAGAACACATGAGTGCTCCTAGGCAGTGTTAGTACTTGTCACCAAAGCTGAGAAGAAAGAGAGTGTGTGTGTGTGTTTCATTTCGGGAGCTCATCAATACAAAGATTTGTATCCAATGTCAGGAAATCTTGCCTTATGCGATTTTGTAGAAGGGAAATGCAATTCTACTGAGCAAGCTGAAAATGTCAGATGCTAGCTTTCCTGTCTTTTCTAGAAAATGAGCAGGCTTAGCCAATCATATACATTTGCCCCAGGCCTTAACTTATGATGCAAAGGGAAAAAAAGCCAGAGTAACAGAAAATGAAATAAAGCAGAGGCAGCAACATGACACATCTGATGAGGAATTGTGGCACCCTGTATGTCAGGACTGTGGTTTTCCTAGAAGAACTAGTCTAAGCAGAAACCAGTGCAGTAGCCCCAACATGGCCTAGTGTATTCATGTGGTGTTGAGCTATTTTTCTGCCTTTGTGGTCTTTCTTTATTCCATCTCATCCCCCCAGTCCAAATTTCTATGCTTCCTCAGATATTCTGTGAGCTGCAGTGTAGTCTTTAAGTGTGTTTTTAATTCATCCAAGACTGATTGTTTGCAACTAGGAAGTGTTTCTGAAACAACCTATAATATGCCAATACTCAACTGAATTATTAATCCTATGTTTTGTATCTGAATCTCCATTCATGTAATCTACAGACAACTCTGCAAGATAGCTGCTAAATCATGTGTTCTACAGACAGATCCTAAAATTGAAATCAATGAATTATTCAAGGCCGCATGCAAGGAAAAGTCAAAATTAAGAACTAAATTAAGGTCTTCATTACAATGGAGGTAACTCTCTGGATTTCAGTATCTTCCACACATACTCTGATGCTGAGCACTAAAAGGTTACTAACAGCCAGGTGGACTGATGCATGGCTGGGTGGATGGATGGATGGATGGAGGCTATGTGGACAGATGGATTGACAGGTGGATGGGTAGATGGATAGATATTTGGAAGTTACCAAGTGGGTGAATGTATAAATGTATGTGTATATGGTTGTGTATAAAAATATGTTTATAATGGAAAAGAAGCTGTATCTTTGTGTTGATTTCACACATTGTGTCAGGGATATCTGGAGGAGATTGTGTATTTATAATTGATTCCCCTAGGTGGTATTTTTATGATGAATTTTTTAATGATCTTCTAAAAACCTTTTTTACTTAAAATATAGCAAATTCACTTTAAAGGACTCTTGAAATAAATCAATCAGCAAAAATAATATAACTTTCCAACATTTTTCTCCAGCCTGAAACTGGAAATGTAGACATCTCTGATGAATTATCATTCATTAATTTGTTAATCAGGTAAACAAAGGACTATGCCACACCTGGCACTCAAAGCAGAGTGACAAGAGTGATAGGTACATATGCATTACCAATCCTGTGGAGACCAGGGTAGGGTGTCAAGGTCCTCACCTGACGTTCTCATAGCGATGGATGTAGATGCGGTGGAACTGATGCTGCAGGTGCTCGTCTTCCACATTGGTCATGTCATTGATCATTTCTAGGACGACAAACCTGGGGAGCACAGACAGCACAAGCCGCTCCTAGGAGAAGAAAGAAGGACAGCTTGTTAGGCTGAACTGTAAGACTGACATGGGTTGAGAGTAGAGCTATAGAGACCAAGGCCTCTTAGATTGTTGGAGTTGCAAGTTTTGTATCATTCCATGACCATGCAAGAGTCCGTTGAGTAGTGATGGGTGTGGCACCTACTGGAGTGATATTTACAGTCTAATAACTAAATAAGAGGTACCACATGTCCCATCCCCAGAGACATTGACAACATTGATGACATGTGAATAGTCACATAGAAAAACAGAAAATCATCAAAGAATGAGATGGCTGATGATCTGATTCAAATCAGGGGTAGGGAATGGCCTTTACTTGGAATGGTGCTAGGCCTAGTATTTGTGGTGAGCCATTCCTTCTAGAAATTATAAGTAGTTAATGCACATGCCCTTCCACTTAATTGAGGGAGGGTGTGAGTAAAGGTTGGTAAACCATGGGAGAAGTTTGTAACAGAGAACAAGAAAAGACGTATAGACCAATCTTACAGCACGAGATGCTTATATTTAGTTCTAATGATAACTGGAAGGAGCTCAGTGGTACTAAGTGGAACAGTGATGCAAAAATACTTGCAAAGAAAACGTTTGGGCGATGAACTGTGTGGGACCAGTGGAAGAGGATGAGGGTTCAGTGGAGGAAGCTCCTGCAATGCTCGTGGTGGAAAGTTGTGTTAGACAAAGACTCTCAGGACTGGTAGAGCAAAAGAAGGTTTCACTGAAATGGTTGGACTCCAACTCTGGCAGATGGGAGAAACTGGTGCAGGTATGAAATCAGGGAAATGTAGTAGGGGAGACAGCTTATGAGGTAACAGCTCTCTTTTGAAAATATTTTTCATTAAATGCATTCCTTGAACATTTTACACATTTATACAGTGCTTTGGTTATGTTCATCCAACTCTTCATCGACTTCCCTTCATTCCTACCACCCCCTACTCTTCCCTTCATGTCCTTTTCCTCAAATTTCTGTCTTCTTCTTGTTCTGTTTGTGACCCACTAATTTTATCCAGGGCCATGGGTTTGGAACTATCCATGGAGGCCTAGCGGGCTCAGTCATGGGTACACATGGAAATAAAACACGACTTCTCCTCCATTGTGATCTACCAGTGGCTGATAGCTCTGTGATTAACTGTTGACCTTCAGGATTGTGTATATTTAGTGTAGGCAACCACGGAGGCACCAACTCTTTATCAAAAGGAGAAATGAAGACACATATAGTTAGCAAATGCAGACCTGGCATCTGACGCTATAAAAGTCCACACTAATAGCGATCACTTCTATAGAGACAAGAAAGCCCCCGTTAACTACCAACACAAACTACATCCTCAAAGATCTGTATGTGGTGACACCCAGACAAGAGTCTGGGTTCTGAATGGCAGATGGAGACAGATGCAGTCTGCACACTAATTTTAGGGCTGCTATGTGGCTCTTAAGCTTTGCCATTTATTACAAGAGTCTAAATGCAACTGCGGCAGAAAGCACTCATCAAATGTACTAATTGCATAAGCTGCACAGGCAGGATGCAATCCTTCTCCTTCTCCTCCCTGCTGGGATTCTTACAGGATGGGGAAGTCTTTGCATTCTGAGTCTCGAGGAGGTATTGCATGCTGTTCCCAACAGGAAGTAGAGACCTATTCAGTCTGTGCCTCTGATCCCTGACTTGTCCAGAGGTAACTCACTGTCTATTTTGTGGGGTTGCTGTGAGGATTAATAAAATGAGATTTGCAAGGACCTAGCACTCTTTCCTTCTCTCTACTCTAATTAACCCTGCCCCGAATACAAAGGACTTTAATAATGAAGTGACCATGGAGTGCTGTATAACGACACTTCTCCTCCTCTTGAAAGCTGTTCCATGGAGATTTTGATATATATATATATATATATATATATATATATATATATATATATATATATATATAATCAAATATATATACAAATATATATATATATATATATATATATATGCAAAGGCCCCTACATCATGCCTTTTTCAAGGTTCCTAATGCTATCTGTCAACTTCTCAGGTATTTATAGTCTTGTTCATACAATTGCTGCTGAATAGGAACATGTGCTAATCATGGCTTTAAGGAGGACTGGTGTTCAGGATGGCAATTGACATTTAATTATGATGCCATTTACCCACTTAACACAATCTGGGTGAGAGTGGGTAATAGAATAGAAATAAAACACACATTTCATACACATGCACGAGTGTGCACACAAATGCCTTGTGGTCCCTTTGCAAGGGTACTCGTGACTTACCTTTTCACTAGTAGTTGCATTAGGGGTGAAGCCTAAGTGTTAAAGTGACAGGAAAGGCTTGCATGAGGTGAGAGTGGCATAGAGCATGGCCAGGTGCTGCTGCTGTGTGCATAGAATAGTCCTGGCTTGTAAGACCTGAAAAGAGGCAGAGGAAATGAACTTGGTCCTGCCAAGGCACTCTTAGGAGGCTATTCCATTCCTGAAATCCCGGGCCATGTTCACAAGACTCTTTTGTGGATTCTGTGCTCTGACCACTTGGCCAAGTGACTGGCAGATTTGTAAAAGCCATGTGCTCTGCCCCTTACAGACCCACTGAGTTGGATAGCATCAGGATAGCATCAGGTAGAAACAGTATTTAAAGCTTTAAAGGTGTCTGGGATATTGAGGCTCGTTGGATGATGTTAGCCTACTCTATATCAAGCAGTGGTAGGCTCTACATAATGCCTCAAACTATATACAGTTCATAATAGCTGACATTAGTAGAAAAGACCAAAAAGATGGCATTGGCAAACTGGTCACCTAAGACGTCAATAGCAGCATATCGTGGGACCCCAAATAATATGCTTTCTACCAGTTCCACTTTCTACAAAAAAATATAGTCTAACTCCATCCCACCCAGTCTGCAAGGCTTTTTAAAAAATTAACTTATTAACTTACTTTAATTTTATGTGTGTGTGTGTGTGTGTGTGGTGTGTGTGAATGCTTGCATATAAGGCCAGAGGATGGCATTGGATCCCCTAAAGATAGAGTTACAAGGCAGTTGTGGTCCACCATGTGGTCCTAGGAACCAATCTGTGGGCCTTTTCCAACAGCAGCAAATACTCTTAACTGCTAAGCCATTTCTTGGGCTCCCCAAGGTTCTGTTAAAACTAACTCTTAGGACAATGGATATGGTTCTGCAGTTAAACACCCTGACTGCTCTTTCAGAGGACTAGGGTTTCAGTCCTGGCACCAACATGGTGGCTCATAGCCATCTATATCTCCAGGTCATGGGCTCCAATGCCCTGTCCTGGCTTCTTTGGGCACAAGGCACTTTTGTGAGGCACATAAATACAGAAAGTCATTCTCACACACACACACACACACACACACACACACACACACACACACACATGAAAATCCCCTTAGTTATGGCAGCAGCTAGGTATTCCTGTGATAGGGGCTGAGTGTCCCTATGAGGACCCAGGGATTAAAAGCCTCATTGCACTAAGAAATATAGGCGTTATGTTCAAGCAGAGTTTCTGAAAAACGAGTGAGATTTTGAATATTTTTTTTTACTAATTGTGGTATTAATTTAATCATCCACTGAACAAATAGTGATTGAGAATATCCTATGTGCCATCATAATTCCAGTCATAGGAGAAGCAAGGGGAGAAGCTGGATCCTTTAGGGGAGTTTTTATAGGTAGAGACTGAGAGGGTTCCTGGGTGGCATGCTTGGGTAGCACCCTTACCCATCATCATTTATATGGCTGTCAGAGCACACATGGTGGCTAGATGCTGAGTAAATAGGGGCCATCACACATAATCTCAAGTGCAATTCACCATCGCTGTCTAGAGGGAATCATTAATTGTAGCTTAACAAACGAGAGAGGTAAAGTAATTTCCATGGTCACATGATGAAGAGAGGGCAGTATTTGGTTTGTTAGATTCTTCAGACTCTTCCAGAGCTTTCGTTCACCTTCCTAAAGATATAAGATTCTGAAAAAAATTCTCTCAAAGCCTAGTTCTTCGAAGTAAAAATTTTAATTGTTTTGGAAATTGGAAGCACACAGTCTGCTTAAACAAAGAATGGACTTGCTGTCCTCTCCCCTGACCTGCTACACACATTTCCAGACCCTGTAAGATGAGAAAACCAGATAGTGTTGTCCATCTTGTGTCCTCTATGCTGAGTGGGTCACAGAACACTGACGGAGTGTATTTGTGTATTCTGCTTAGCAATGTGGAGTGCCACTCTTTCTCATATTTTAAAATGAATCTCATTTCCCTTTTGAAAGGGATTGTGCATTCACTCTGACATGATGCCCCTCTCTGTGTTGCTCCTTCTCACAGCATTTACCATGGCACAAGGTGCTAATTTGTGTATATGACATTCAGTAAACTGAACTTGTTTGAAATCGTTTTTTTTTTTTTTTGTTTTGTTTTTGTACAGAAGGTCCAAGCAGATGACCATGCATAAAATGACTTCTGTAAGTGCACACGTGATGAATGAGCAAGTAAAACCTGCATCTGAATATGAAACATTGGGATAAATCAAACAATTGGGATAATCTCAAACAATTATAGTTTAATGGCCTAGAAAACTTGAATCTCAACAGAGAGAAGGCTACGAGTTTTACTCCTCAATTTACAAGTCTTGGGATCATTCTTTTTTTTTTTTCTGGGGAGGGGAACATTCTTAGAAGCAGATCCAGTGGTGACTTGGAAGCCTTGTCCTGTTTGGCTGGAGCCAAGCTTCAACTGTGTTCAGGCAGGTGATATGAGGAATCCTCTTCCTGAGAGCTAATGTGAGGTGCGTGTGGGTTTGTCTGAATTCTGCCTTTGGATTATAGCCTGCAGTGAGTGAAACACCTTGCAGAGCAACAGCATCCCATAGGAGCACCCCTTGTGGTCCACAGAGCTCCAGAAATGTGTGAACATATCTGTTTATTCATAAACAATGCTTTATGAACACAAGGGTGGTGAAAGCAGCCACTTCAAGTGTTTAGAGATTCAACTCGTAAACAAATCTAGCTAACTTAATAAATGAAAAATTATGAGCACTGATCACCTTTTTGATTTCCTTACCTCAAGTTCATTTTCTCACGGGGGCCTTTCTATGGGTGCGTACTGAGATGCCGACCCACTTCTCACTCCCCTCTTCACATTGCTTTATCTATTTCATTTTCCCACTTAATTTTGTCTGGATTTTACTTACTTATCTTTAAAAATGACTATTAGGAATGCCTAAGGTCAAGAAAACAAAGGATGATAAATGGTAGGGAGATGTGGGGGAGGGGAACACCCACTGCTGGTGTGAATTCAACCATTACAGCAAAAAGTCTGGGGATTCTTCAAAAACTATACAGAAATCTGCTCTATGACCTAGCCAATCAATGTCAGGAGATATATACCAAATAGGATATCTTACTACAGGGTTACTGGCTTGTCCATATTCACTGAATTCTAATTCCAATAGCCAGGAAATGGAAATAGCCCAGTGTAATGAAAATGTGATACATATGAACAGTGCAATCCTATTCAGGTGTGAAGACAAATGGTACCATGGAATCTACAGGCAAATGGACAGAACTGAAAGAAATACAGTGAGATAATCTAGAACCAGGGAGACAAAGGCTGTGCCTTCTCTTTCTCTCATATGTGGATCTTAGCTTAGAATATTTAGGATTGTGTAGTTAGCTTGGAGCACTTGTACAACTCAGGATATTAGAAAAGGGACTTGGGAGTGAGGGAAGGAAATACCTTTTATCCATCTGTGATTGTTTGAATATGCTTGGTCTAGCAAGTTATACTATTAGGAGGCCTTGTTGGAGTAGGTATGGCCTTGTTGGAGGAAGTGTGTCACTGTGGACACCCTCCTCCTTATTACATGGGAGCCAGTCTTCTCCAAGAGGCCTTCAGATGAAGATGTAGCACTCTCAGCTCATCTTGTACCCTGCCTGCCTGGATGCTGTTATGCTCTTGCATTGAAGATAATAGATTGTACCTCCTGCAAGCCAGTCCCAATTAAGTGTTGTTCTTATAAGACATGCCTTGGTCATGGTAGCTGTTCACAGCAGTAAAATCCTAACTAAGACACTATTTATCATCTGTCTGTCTGTCTGTCTGTCTATGCCCCAAGAAAGCATTGTTCCCTCCCTGTCCCCACCCTCTCACTGAGACTCTCCTCTCCTCCCCCCTCCCTTTCTCCTCTGAGGAAAGGAAATATATTAAGGGTGGCAGGAGAGTAGAAACATGTGCATAAAGGTAGAAAGAGGAACAAAGTATGGATGTGGGGATAAGCTGGAATGGTGAGCACAAGAGGGTAGAGGGGAAGGATAACAAACTCTAAGGACATTTGAGAAAGTCACATGGAAATCTACTATTTAGTCAGATTCCAAAATATATGCATGTCTACAAATAGTTTACATGGAGTGGTCCTACATATACAATATTATTTTTCCCAGAAGTCATTAATTGTCTGTCAAAAGCACAGTTTCTGAGATACTTCTCTTCAAATCATTAGTCCTATGAGGAGGCAGAGGTCCTCACCAAACTAGAGTTATGTATTGAAATGTTTGTTTGTGGAAATTGAGTTTGAGGTGGGTCTTTATTTTGCGTCTTCTATTTAGCACTAATGGTTCCAATACTTAGAAATGTACCTCACACATATTAGGGCTTCAGTTTTTATCTATTACATGATATTTTAAATGAAGAAATTGAGTGGGCTCTTGCCTTCTGATCCACTTTATATAAGTAGTAATTGTGAAATAACTATTTACTACTTTACTATTGGAAAAGTATTATTTAATGATGTTTAAAGTTTAAATTAAATGATAACAAATTGGTGTACATTAATAAGATATTCTGTATTCAAAATTGAGAGAACATTTCATTGATGCTATGATCTTACATACTTTAGACTTAGCAATTACAGTATTGATCTATTGTCTCCAGAAATAGATGATAGTTTCTTCCATAAGGGCAAAGTGAGCAGGCATAAACTGAAAATTTATACATTCTCCCTTATTAACACTTTATCTTTGTGTGAAATATAATAGATCATAAAGTAGGTGTTAAAATTATAACTCACGATTTCTTTAATAAGTTTTTGTGCCCCAAACTAAGATAGCTAATCAGAATTCAGTGGGGGCATAAGAGAGAACCTAATATGATCTTACTTAGTCTGGTGGGAGACGAAGACATTAATGAAATGATCACAAAAATAATTATACAAGTTCATCTGTCACAAGTGCAATTAAAGAGATCTACTTGATACTTGATATTCTGGGAATCCATAATAAGACATGAGAGTGTGATTAACTTAGATGAATAGTTAATTAGGTGAAGTTCAGATATGTGTCTGAAAATGTATTCGTGTGTGTGTGTGTGTGTGTGTGTGTGTGTGTGCTGGTAGGTATGGAAAGCCAACCTAAGGGGAGATGAAATCACTTGCAAAGGATGATTGAGAAAGGATGACAACATGTTTGAGATGCCCAAGAAGGACGATGGATAGAGCCCAGTAAAGTGGAGTGAGTGAAGGGAAGAGCAGGGGCTGGTTGGAGAGCAATCTCAGAGTAACAAGAAACAGTTGAAGTTTTTTTGTTTAAGGATGAGATAGTTGGCTTCCCAGTACCTCTATATCATTTCAGCTAAGTATGGAAATGGTTATTCTGGAGAGAGGCAGGCAAGAAGGAAAGGATTAGTGTAGCAGTCCAGACAAGAGAATAGTTTAGACTAAGCTCTATGGTAGTAGGGTGGAGAAGCATGAGCATCCGAGAAGGTTGTCTGGGGGGACTTGTATGAAGAGGAGGAAGAGGGTGCCAGAGACCATTATATTTCTAGGTTCGTCAAGGATGTCTCTAATCAAATAGGCTTCTCAGAGGTACAAGGCATGGAATAGAATGGGGGTTAAAAATTACTTCTATGATGCCTGGCTTAATATTCTAGCATTTGTCAGTGGCAGGTGTCACTAATGATCTCCCACAGTGACCACAACTCAGCCATGCAAACCTGTGCAGTAGGCTTTCCGGTTGGATTAAATTAATGATAAAAATTCGGCTTATTTCTTATTGTCTCTTCAAATCATTAGTTCTACGAGGAGGCAGAGGTCCTCACCAAACAAATCATCATCTTTTCCTGACCTTTCACCTTATTTTTTAATTGGATACTGTCCAAAGAGAGAGGGTTTCCATGACCTTTTATGCACAGGTAGGTGTGATACCAGAAGGAGCCTGCTGCTCACCACAATGGGGGTAGGCAGGACAATTACCTTGCTTGGAAAACAAACTCAGTGTTGATGAGCCGGGGTCAGAGGACATACACACCAGCAGGAAGAAATTGTTTGAATATTGATATACAACATGGTCCAAACAGGAGAGAAGAGAGACTATCTGTGGGCCACTTGGAGTTGAAAGATGGCCCAACAATGAGTGGGAATGGAGGAAGGTCATTGTTTAGTTTTACATGTCTACCAGGCAGGCTTCTTTGATGGCTCTAGGCTATGCACTTACAGAAAAGCTAGCCTACAGCCTACTGACCCGATTCTGTGTTAATAAGGTTACTATTTGTCATTATTCTATTTCTTGTATTTGGCTGTTGTACTATTCCAGAGCCCATATAAGCAGGCTGACCTCTGTTCAGATTCCAGTCCCTTCTTATGCACCTCTCCTCTTTCACTCTTGGCCAATAGCACAATGATGGTCTGTCACTTTCTTAAAAATAATCCACAATCAGTACCTCCCTTGCTCTTTTAGTGTGTGTATGTATGTGCATACATGCACATGCTCAAATAAGTCTGGGTGAAAACACGTGTATGGTGTATGCATGCATGGTACATATGTGGAGGCTAAAGGATAACTTTAGGTGTTGGTTCTCAGATACCTTCTACCTTCTCTGTGAGACGGGATATCTCTCTGATTGGTCTGGAACTTCATCACATAGTTCTATGTATCTGGAGCACAAACTTCTACATATCTTCTCATCTTTATTTCTCACCTACCCATGCTTGGGGTTTAAGCTACTTGGCACTGTGCCTGGCTTTTTAGGTGGACTCAGAAGATCTGAACTTAGATCTTCCTGCTTTCAAGGGAAGTGCTTCGTGTACTAAGCAAGCTCAATGCCACCTAATCACAATCTTAAGTAGGGTATCATAAGGCCATGCCAGTCTCCACATAGTCCTGTCTGTCCTTCAGGGCACTTCTTGGAAGTCATTTACTTCCATTTCCTTCAGGAAATGTAGGTACTTTTGCCCTGCTGTTTCAGTGTTTCTGCCTCTTGCTTTCCCCTTTTGTAATGCTCACTGTATGTGCTAGGCTGTCTGTTTTACTACCAACGATTCTTGAAGACCATGATAGTGTCTGTGTTGTTCACTTAGGAATCCTTGACAACATCCTCAGTGCTTGAAAGTAGCAGGTGCTAAGTAAATACATAGTTTCTGAATGAACTCACAAACAGTATCTTTGTAAGTATTCTAGGAGAAAGAGACTCCTGAATGCACCGTTGGTGTAGAATGTTCACAAAATGTTTGCTAAATAGTCTTTAAGTTACAAGGCTCATTGGAGCCTCACTTGACATCACGCCATCAATGCTTTCATAGAGTATCTTGAATATAACATTTTCGTAGAAAACTTCTCCAGCACTCAGACTTGCCAGGCTCCAGCCATTTGTGCTACTGGCAACTGTCCCAGGTCTTCCCTCTGTAAAGCATTTTCTGCAAGACGATGAGGGTTTGCCTGGAGTCTGCATATAAAAGCTCATTTTCAGCACTTTTGTTTCCCTCGGATTTGTTCACTGCTTGGGAAAACTTCATTCAGATCCCTGAAAACACAAACTGAACAAAAATAAGAGGGTTTACCCTTTATTACAATTCTCAGCTCCTGCTGAGGCCCAATATATACTTTTCTGGCTTTAGAGATTTTTAAGTAAAAAGATCTTTCCTGGAGCCAGACTGTGGCCCTGGATAGAGTCTATGCTCACACTCTGCATCTATTTTCCTCCCTGGGTTTTTCCATTTGCATTACAAGAAACTGTGGTTGGATTCAAAATCTATGAAGCAGCTGCCTTCTGGATTCCCTGCTAGGTTCACATAACCTTTGATAACCAAAATGGTTTCACACCCATCAGTTGCTATAGTACCTCTGAGGAGAAGTTAAAGGAGAAACAGTGAGGAATTGGAAATCTTTATTTCATGCAAGTGTTCATATCAGGAAAGGAGAGCGAGAAGGACGGCATCGTGGCACAGGCAGCCCTTCTGAGTTTATGTGCAGCTGCAGAATGCCTAAGTGACTTTGGAAAGTTTTCACCTCTCTCTGGCTCTCACAACCCCAGAGACGCCCTTGGACTCTTTACTTTGCTACAGCCAAAGAATTATAAACCATAGCCTTAGAATGATATTTTCCAGATCCAACCATTTGCCTGGAAAATATCATCCTAAGTGAGGTAACCCCATCACAAAAGAATACGCATGGAATGCAATCTCTGATAAGTGGATATTAATTAGCCCAGAAGCTCTGAATACCCAAGGCACAAATAGCATAACAAATGACTCCCATGAAGAAGTATGGAGAGGGTCCTGATCCTGGAAAGGATTGATCTAGCATTGGAGGGGAGTACCAGGACAGAGAAAAAGGAGGGAGGTGATTGGAGAATGGGTGGAGAGAAGAAGGTTTATGGGACATATGGGGAGGGGGGAACTGGGAAAGAGGAAATCATTTGGAATATAAACAAAGAATATAGAAAATAAAAATATATAATAATAAAAAAGAAATGTAAATAAATAAAATAAGCAACAAAAAGAAAAGTGAATAAAAAAACCATAGCCAACATCAAGGCAGCAAGAGGAATTAATTCTGGGGTTTCAGGCAATGTGGGAGACACCATGCAACATTTCTCATCCACTTGGTTTCACATTCACTGCTTATTGAAACTTCCCATCCATTAGAGTTGCTAGTTTCATCTCATTTACACACAAAGATACTGAGGATCAAATGGTTTAAATCAGGCAATGCAATGTCATGGATTTGGATCTAGATGTGGTGGTCTATGTCTATAATGCCCACACTTGAGAAAGTAAATCAACGTGTTCAAGCCTAGTCTAGGCTACAGAGCTAATATGTAAACAAAAACAAAACAAACAAACAAACCAAAATATTAACAAAGGATCATTTGGGAAGTGTACAGCAAAGATATACAGGGATGTTCCTTTACTAGCTAAAACTTAGAACACAATCTGCTCATTTAATCACTTCTTTACACAGTCGGAAAGTAGGTGGCTGTGGTGGTCTGAATAAAAATGGCCCCCACAGACTTGTAGGGAGTACTATTATTGGAGGTGTGGCCTTGTTGAAGGAAGTGTGTCACTTGGGCGTTGGGGGATTTAAGGTCTCAGAAGCTCAAGCCAGGCCAGTCTCTTCCTGTAGTCTATAGATATAGATGTAGAACGCTCAGTTTCTCTCCAGCATCATGTCTGCATGCATACACCCACGCTTCCCACTGTGATGATAATGGACTAATCCTCTGAACTGCAAGTTAACCCCAATTAAATATCTCCCTTTATAAGAGTTGCTGTGGTCATGGGATCTCTTCATATCAATAAAAAACCTTAACTAAGACTGGCTGAGCTCTGGGCCTGGAGATTATCAGCAAATAAACAGATACACATGAAGAAATAAAAAGAAGATCTGCAGACCACAGGAGAGGCTAAGGGAAGTTATTGGCTTCTTTATCAGATTGGTCAATATGAGAAGGTGGAGGAGCTTGGGCCTCTATGTAAAATGTACTGTCTTAAAGACCAGGGGCAAGTCAGAGTTTTGGTAACTAGGAAGGTTCTCAGAGATCTGAGTGTGCAGTCTTAGCAGCAGGCTTGTGCTAAGCATCTTTCTCGAGTGTTAATCCTTGAACATACTCAGGTGAGTCATATGATTATTCGAAAATATTTCCCCCTACATAATATTTTTATTAATTATTTGAGAATTTCATGTAGTGTACCTTGACCACACTTTCTTCTCATTTCTCTCATGTTTATTCTCCCACCCTGTGCTACTCCTTCCCTAAAAAGAAAATGAATCCAATTGTGTTGTCAATGTACTCACTAGAGCATAGCCAAACTCAAAGTGGCTGTTCCCTTAAAGAAAACTTAGTAACCACCTCACCCAAAGCCATCAACTGCGAAGAGCTACATTTCAGCATCCCTATCACAATTCTTTTTAATAGTGTCCTCTCTAGACTATTTCTAAGTGTGTGTGTATGTGTGTGTTTGTGTGTGTGTGTATGTGTGTGTGTGTGTGTTAGGGTGAGAGGTCGTTACAGAAGCCTTCATGTCTATTGTTCTGTTATGAGTCTGCAGTCATCTATACTACTACAAAAAGCAAAACAAACAAACAAACAACAAAACCACCACCAAACACCACCACCAAACCAAACCAAACTGAAGCTTTCTGGCCCATAGCAGCACCTATCATTGACTTCCACATGGTTTTTAGTGTCAAGACTCATTGCATCATGGGAGGTAGACATCAACAAGATCCTCAGTGACAACAAGGATCTTGGACATTAATATGGTTGCTGGAAGCTTCTAGAGAAGATGTTGAAAATCTTAAGTCTGATCTAGGATGCCTCTGCTGAAGGACCATCCCCCATGTGAAACTCTCAGATTCCTCCTGTGCTCAGGAGACCCTCCTCCTTCTGCTTCGTTGAAATCTACTTTAATAGTGTGAACTCTTGCTGCACACAGTGTGGTAGGACTTCTTCCAATTGATCTTCATTTAGCCAGTGATCTAGCCTGACTGACCCATTATCTTTAGTTCCTCTCCTGTGGCAACTAAGCAGGCCACTACAGGACAAATGGTCTCTAGCTGGGAGGAAACTCTACAAATGTCTATAATGTGGGTTATTTCTGCAACTCAAAGTTGACCAGAAAACCATGGAGCTTTTTCTATTGGCCTGGCCACCAGTTTTATATATTAGTGCACTTGCAGAGATTGATTAGATAGTAACTAAAACATATTAAGTAGGAAAAGAGAGATGATACTTGGAGGAAAATGGAGTGGCAGGTCCCTTGTGGTATATACATAATACAGTGGAAGTGAATGCATGCTTGTGGATCAGAGATGTCTCAGAGGCTATCAGTAAAGTACTGAGCTCTGAGACAGGGAGTGAAGCAGGTTATTGTTATTGTTTATACGAAGGGGTCTAGCTAGCCTATTATAGGACCTAACGTTTGGGTTTGAATGATTTATCCCTGCCCAGACATACCTGTTTATAGCATCTATTTCACAGAGCCTGAGTAGTGTGCAAAGAGCCTATAACTGTGAAAGAATCAGTGTCTACCATTTTGTGGCCTCAGGCTAAATATTTGCTTCTTAATTTATTTCAAGCATTACCTTAGAGTTCCAGTGGCACACTGGTGTTAAAGCTGTTGTGGCTGTTGTGCATTTGGAGGACCAACAGAACCTGGGAAGTACAGGGTACTGAGAGACAATTTTGCTGCCCAGTGGAAACCCTTTAGTGGCTCTTTAAGTAATTATCAAAACAAACAACCACCCGCACCTGAAACCAAAACCAAAGCCAAAACAAAACCTGGACTCTGGCACTTAATTTTATATTTTAAAAGGTTCTAGAATTTAACACTCAGGATGGAAAACTTAGCTGTGAGCATAGTAGCAGACCGTGCTGCTTGCTTGATTCCTAGGTGTGTCTCAGACTGATTCGACAAGGGACTATATAGACAAGTCCGTAGAACGCTCTTGCCTATTTGACAGTGGTCTAAAACCCTGGGCATATCTATTCTACTTAGACATAGAATCTGAAAAGTTTGAGGGGTCAGGCAAGGTCAAGTTGAATCTTCGATTTTCCTGAGACTGCTAGTAGAAGAGGCTTCTTAGGGTCTCAGTTCCTTCATTTATAGAATGGGAATAATCATCTCAGCTCCCCCCCCCCCCCCCACAGTTTTGTTTAGACTAAGGAGCAAAGCTCTTTACATATAGATCCTGCTACACTACAGGTGCCTACACAACACCAGTAGTTTTTTTTTATTTAATATTTTTATTTTCTATATTCTTTGTTTACATTCCAAATGCTTTCCCCTTTCCCAGATCCCCCCTCCCGATATGTCCCATAAAACTTCTTCTCTCCATCCCTTCTCCAATCACCTCCCTCCTTTTTCTCTGTCCTTATATTCCCTTCCAATGCTAGATCAATCCTTTCCAGGATTAGGACCCTCTCCATACTTCTACATGGGAGTCATTTGTTATGCTATTTGTGCCTTGGGTATTCAGGGCTTCTGGGCTAATTAATATCCACTTATCAGAGATTGCATTCCATGTGTATTCTTTTGTGATTGGGTTACCTCGCTTAGGATGATATTTTCCAGATCAAACCATTTGCCTAAAAATTTTGTGAATTCATTGTTTCTAATCGCTGAGTAGTATTCCATTGTGTAAATATACCACATTTTCTGTATCCATTCCTCCTTTGAGGGACATCTGGGTTCTTTCCAGCTTCTGGCTATTATAAATAAGGCTGCTATGAACATAATGGAGCATGTGTCTTTATTGCATGCTGGGGAATCCTTTGGGTATATGCCCAGGAGAGGTATAGCAGGGTCCTCTGGAAATCTCATGTCCAGTTTGCTGAGGAACCTCCAGACTGATTTCCACAATAACACCAGTAGTTTTAAGGTGTGTTTTTATCATCTCAGCAGACAAAGCACAGGCCATGGGCTACACTACACCACATCTAATATTCCAGTGTAGGCAGTGCAGCTCCATGGTGTGGGGTGCACAAATTAGGTTTCAGAAATTTTTCTTCCTTTTATCTTTCCAGAATGAAGAGCTTTTCAGGTCTCTCTCACTAAAATGTCCAAGATATAGCAAATCGGAAGCCTGCAGGTGTGGCTCTCCCCTTGTGCCTGTTGTGTACCCATGGCTGGATGCCCACTGTGAGACAGGGGACACTACCTGCAGTGAGACCAAGATCACATTATATAAACCTCAGGCCAGAGTCTGTAACTTAGCTATGTTACCTTGGGCAAAGTTCTCACTCTCCTCAAGTTTCCTTGTTTCTGGGGAATAGAGACTGGAGAAACCTACTCCAAGAACAGCAAAGGAAGCCATTAGGCAGAGAAAGGCTGGAAACCCATCCTTACCTGAATCTGGTAATGACTGAGCATGCTCAAGAGAAGTCCAAGCTATACATGAGAAAGAGGGGTGAATGTTACATAAATGACCTATAAAGGGTCCTGGGTCTCTTCACACAAGCCTTTTGGGTCCTTTCTCTTTGCTCAGTAACCTGCTCGCATTCTCAAGAGGGTGTTTCCTTGCTTCACAAACTCTATGTACTCATATTTCTAACCATGTGTCCTGGTCCTATATTTTTTCTATACAACACAGGAGTCTGGGTACTTCACTAATGACTCAACTATACTCCTTATAGCATCATTGTTTATCCCTGCAAAGGCCAAGAGTAGTTTCTTTCTGGAATAAGAGTCACAATGAGTGAGACGTAGTTGTTGTGTTTCATCCTGAACGATGGAGGCATACCATTCATGGAAGTATGCAGTACCAGGTGTGATAAATAAGGGATGAACTCCCTGCCTGTAGTGAATGCAAACCGATAATAGAAACACAGAACAATGTGGTCTTGCCAGTGAATTGATAATTTTGAACAACGAAGAAACATTCCTCTTCATGTCCCGTGACATTGCTCAGTAAAGGATCCACATACGGCTCTTCCCCTCTGTTCCTTTCCTGATTGGCATTAGCACTTCTCATATTCCGAATCATGACATTTGTTCTATCATCTAAGGCTTAGAGGACACCCACAGAAACTAGTTACAGTGCAGTTGCCAAAGAGTGCCAATAAAAAAATGCAGGCAACTTCTTGGAGTAGCAAAACAATAAAGCAAAAGCAAAGGCATTATGACACTTGTGCAAACTGCTGTGCTCTCCTGAAGGGAAATTAGCCATTGCTAGGAAGGAAGAGCATACTCACTGAGCCCCCAAAGCATTAGATTCTGCTGAACAGCCCTCTGGGAAAAATCTTCCTTTTAAGCATCTCTCAGGGATTGAAGATTTCAACGTCTTTTTAGTGATCATTTGAAGACTTTGCTCAGTCTTAGAAAGTATTCTTGGGTATGATGCTACTAAGACCTAGGATGATGGACTACTGTTTTATATGTATGGTACCCAGATGTTCTGTTAAATATTTGTCAGGTTATTTCTGTGAAGGTGATCTTGGATAGAGTTAATTTTTAAGTGGGTGATGTTTAAGTAAAGCAGGCAACTTTCTATAAATGTGTGGTCTTCATTTAACCAGGCCAGAATAGGACAAAAAGGCTGATTTCAACAACAGAAGGGCTTTCATTCATAGCAGACATATGTAGAGCTCTAACGGCAGCCTTGGCTCTTTCCTGAGTCTGCCCTCTGAAAATCTTAGGACATGAACTGCAGATTTTCAACTTGCTGACCTCTAGAATCACGTAAGCTAACCACTTAGAACAAATTAGCAGAGTAATTTTGGTTTCCTCTTGTCTTTGAAGCCTACACACCCACATTCTCCCTTACATACATACCTGCTCCCATACACACTAAATCGTCTTTGTCTCCAATGAACCCTAAAACACCTATTATGGTTATTGTCATTTCCACTGTTGTTATTATAAATACCATTCGTATTAACTATACTTAAGCTCAAAGTGATGAACGTAGGAGAAAAAAATTGTCTGGTAGCTAGAGCAGAGACCCCCCAAATCAAACAGATTTATTTTGTCTAGAGGTCAGAACACTCTTGATTCTATTTGAAGTTTGGTCCTGAATGGAGGCCAGAATATCAGAACTGTACAGAGGTGCTGGATCATGCTCTGATTTCCTGTTACATTTCTTCTCTCCTTAAAAAGCAACTTATTGAGCACAGCTGCCTAGAATCTACATGTGATCAGATACCTCATTGGTCTTTCTAAGGACTAACCTTTCAGGACTCCATACCTCTGGAAGAGGCAGAGGGCTCTGCTTGCCTTTCTTTCTTTCCTTCTTTCTTTCTTTCTTTCTTTCTTTCTTTCTTTCTTTCTTTCTTTCTTTCTTTCTTTCTTTCTTTCTTTCTCTCTCTCTCTCTCTCTCTCTCTCTCTCTCTTTCCTTCCTTCCTTCCTTCTTTCTTTCTTTCTTTCTTTCTTTCTTTCTTTCTTTCTTTCTTTCTTTCTTTCATTCTTTCTTTCTTTTTTTATTCAATATATTCTTTATTTACATTTCAAATGATTTCTCCTTTCCTGGACCTCCCTCCCCGAAAGTCCCATCTTCACTCTCATCTATACCTACAATCATTAAGTTTGGTCTTCTCATTGTGTCCTGGATTTCCTGGGTGTTTTGGGTTACAAGTTTTTTGCATTTTGCAATTTCTTTGACTTTTGAATCAATGGTTTCTATGGTATTTTTGGCATCTGAGATTCTTTCTTCTATCTCTTGTATTCTGTTCTTGATATTTGCATCTATGGGCCCTGATTTCTTCCCAAGGTTTTCTATCTCCGCAGTTGTCTCCCTTTGCAATTTCTTAGTTGTTTCTGCTTCTGTTTTTAGATTCTAAATGATTTTGCTCACTTCCTTCACTTGTTTGTTTGCTTTCCTGTAATTTTAAGAGATTTGTGTTTCCTCTTTCATGTCTCCTGCCTGTTGACCCAAGTTCTGCTGTATTTCTTTAAGTGATTTTTTTCATTTCCTTTATTGGCTTCTGTCTTTTGACCCATATTCTCCTGAATTTCTTTAAATGATTTTTGTGTTTCCCTTTTAAGGGCTACCTTTTGATCCATTTTCTCCTGTATTTCTTTAAGAGATTGATTTATGTCCTTTTTGTGTTCCTCTAACAGCATCATGACCAGTGATTTTAAATCCAAATCTTGTTTTTCTGGTGTGTTGGGGTATCCAGGACTTGCTGTTGTTGGAGAATTGGGTTCAGATGCTGCCGTATTACCTTGATTTCTGTTAGTAACATTCCTACATTTGCCTTCTACTCTCTGGTTATCTCTGGAATTAGTTGACCTTGTTGTCACTGGCTGGTGCTTGAACTTCCTGTGAGCTTATAAGGCTATTTCTGCACCAGTGGATGACTGGGTTTCCCCTGGCACAGATTGCTGATGTGATGGCCTCCCCTTGGGTGCCCTTAGAGCCCTGGTGTGTCTTGCCCCAAGCAATGCTATACTCAGGATGTCTCTGTGAACCTGGTGCTGCCTATCTGCTTCGTCAAGGAGCGAAGATGGCAGATGCTGTGGGGACCTTTTCCAAGTGCTGATAACTCTGCAGGGCAAATGACCCCTGACCGGGTTGGTGCACAGACAGCCCGCAGAGCTACCCAGGCCCTGGGTGCAGGCAAATGACTGACAGGCTGAGACCCAAGTGATGTTAGCCTCGTGCTATGTCTGTATACCTGTCTCTGTCTGTTAGATCTCTCTGGCATCGGGGAACCAAGATCACCTTCTTTCTAAAATAGCATTTACACTTATGTTTTCTTTTATAATAAAACTTCCCACTAAAACTCAACCTTCATTGTCCATGAATCTCATTCTCTGAATTCATGAAACATATCCCTGAAGCCATTGCCCTTGCGTAGGTGGTGGTCATTGTTGGTGCCTTTTGACTGTCATTGTTTGCTTAAGACATTAGGCCCCAAAGTTACCTTTAACTGGGACAAGAAATTCTCTACCATGCTCAAATCCCACAGGTTTCTCCCTGTATCTCATCCATCATTAAGCACAGAACTTGTTTTAAGTTTATTAGAATTTCCCAACTTTGTGCTGTGCCATAGTGATACACCAAGCCTGAATTTTATATTGTATGCACACCATTTATGGCTTGAGAGTGCTCCATTGTCACTTCTTCCTATGGTCAGCATCTTTAGAAAACTAGAGTAAAAATATTAATATATTTTTACACTTATTCCCATGGGACAGAGTACCATTAACAACCACTTAGCTTTACCATTACCTCTTCCAACTAGGAAGATATAAGAAAACCAAGGCCTAGATAAGTGTAGAGATCTATTGACAGCCACTCAAAGTAAATGATAAAGTCAAGATCATTCTTTCTGGAAGTTATATCTTAGCTGTGCTACCTTGGGCAAAGGGAGCATAAAAACAGTAATTAGAGATTCACAAAGCCTACAGAAAGTGTGGACCTGAGCTCACCTTATAACCCAGGCTGCCTTTGAATTTGTGATCCTCCACATTAATCTCCTAAGTAGTTGAGATTATAGTCCTGCACCAGCAGGCTAAGCTTTTCCTCTTAATTTTGGATCTAAATATCTTTTCTTGAGTTTTGCTGATTAAATATGACTATGCGGTTTCTACAGCAGAGACAATGGAATGACACCTCTAAATTTTGAAACAGTCTCCTGCTCGGTGACTCATGCTCTTTCATTCAATCTTTCAAAATCCATACAGCCTTCTAGGGCAGCTAGCTAACTGAGATGTCCCCTCCTTTTAGACTGCTATTCAGGGAATGTACAATTAGGAAAGAGTTGGTGGTACCTGTGCTCTGCACTGAGGATGGAAGTAGCTACATGGTATGCACACTGCAGTCCATCTTTCTTGTGCAACCCTCTTGTTCCTTTGACACAGGATCAGAATGGCTGCCATAAGATATTAATGTCAGGCTGGAGAGATGGCTCAGCGATTAGGAGCACTGACTGCTCTTCTAGAGGTCCTGAGTTCAATTCCCAGGAACCACATGGTGGATCCCAACCATCTGTAATGCGATCTGATGCCCTCTTCTGGTGTGTTTGAAGACAGCTACAGTGTACACATATAAATAAAATAAATCATTTTTAAAAAAGAAAGGTACTAATGCCACTAGAATAGAGGTCAGTACAGGGAGCCACATGTGCCATGTACTATCTAAAGAGATACAAAGATACAAACTGAAATGCTTTATATTGTCAGAGTCGAGATCCCTAGTGCTACACATTAATGTTTTCCCAGCTTGGAGTGTCATGTTCTCTTATGTGTCTCTTCATGTCACTGCACATCATGAAGCAATGGGTCACTTGTAGCTCTTCATGATCCTCAACATTTTAACAGCAGAGGCTTCAAGAGTCATCCACCACTTCCCACTGTGACTCCATTCCTACCAGCTTTTTAGATGCCCTGGTCGTCTGAGCATGTCATGATCAGGTAGCTTGTTTTTAATTATCATTGTTATTGACAGTTTTAGGACCTTCCCTCATTCTTTCTCTTCTGGTCACTAATTAAAATTTTGGAAATACTAGAGCTTTGTGTAGAAATCACGCTTTTCTGCCTTATTTGTCTGTATTTCCTTCATGGATAATTGCCTCCAGGTAAATGCCAAGCATAGCCCATCTATTCCAAAGGTTGCATTTTTATTTTAATTTCTATTCTTGGATTTAAATTCTAATATCCAACAGCCAATTCAACAGCTCCAGGAGATCAGTGCACCCCATGCTAACCAGACAACATGGCCCCCTCTGGCCTCCTCTCCTTGTATCTCTCTGAACAGTATTCTCTCAGCACACAGGTCTTCCTGCTCCTAACTGAACAATTTACTCTGCATCATGCTCAGGCATAAAAGTAGCAAATGGGTTTGGGAAAGGCAAGAGAGATGGACTTATATATTAGTTGAGAAGACCCAGCAAACAGGGAGAGGTTGCTAGAGACTGATAAACCTTGCTAATTCAACTAATACTCAAAAGTTGCCTGGGGGCCCTGTGGACAAACACGGGAACAGATGTTCTTCTGGGGGCACATACAAGTTCGTTTACTAACCTGTCTAATTGTTCAGAAAATAATCTTCTTTCATGCTTCAGGAATACAGAGGCTTCATTGTATTTAAGTCCATGCATATATGGACTGTGTGTGTGTTTGTTTGTGTGTGTGTGTGTGTGTGTGTGCATGTGCGTGTCCATGTGCGTGTGTGCGTGTGCGTGTTTGTGTGTGTGTGTGTGTGTACACCGTCTCTTGTCATCTCTTACCACATGTGTTTTGCCATCCATTTGTGTTCCAGTTATCAATAAAGCTGGGATCAAGTTGCAAAACCTGTAGACAAACACACTCTCACAGAGGCATGGCATGATAACACAGATCAAATACAGATTAGAATTCATTTGGCTTGTCAGGAAAAAACAAAACTGGGTGAGCTAATAACTAATGAAATCAGAAATAAGGCAAAGTTGAAAGCATTTAAAAGGCCCACAGCATGCATAGTAAAACAACTTCATGAACCTGAAAAAATGACATTTAATCATTGGCAGAGCTGGTGATATTTTCCCAGGGGCCAATTCGTATTTATAGACCTGTTTCCTAGTCAGTGTGAAAGTGCTTTGTTCATTTTAAATGAAAAATGATTTTTTTTTCTGATGGGCATTTAGGAAACCACAGGAATGTGGCTCAATCTGTTTGCCAGCTTGATCTTCATACTGCTTAAGAGACAAAATCAATTTTGCTCTGGACTAAGACAGACAGGTTTCAATTTATTTTATAGCAGCATGGTATATATAGTTTTGTCTCTAAAATGGGAATAATATCCAGCCTTCCATGGAGGGTTCTGTGTAATGAGGACAACCTGAATCATGACACAGACAGAGCTCAGTGAATGTTAATTGCTTTTTCTTCACTCCTCCATAATTCTTTGCTTTCATACTTTCAGCATTAAAAATGAGCAAGAAAATGGTTAATAGTAGAGCATTTTATTTATTTCTGTCTTTGTGAATGAACCAGCATAAATACTGCCTCTCTTTTTGGGATTCTGCAAGTAGTGGAGAGACAAGGCAGGGTTTGCAATCAATATCTTATAGAGTGTTAGTAAGAGAATTACAGACAATAGAAATTTAACTCAATAGAGTAGATTGTTTGCACACATTTATGTAACAACTTTGCTTGAGAAATACCTACAGCATGTATTTGTGTCCTGGTTATGAATCTTTCTTTAGCCAGTGTAACACAGATTAAGGCAATAATGGGCAAGTATATGAATATCCACATATATATGTATATACTTAATGATAAATAAAATATATCTATATCTATATAGGGAAAGAGGTATACTATGTGTACATATAAGTAACAAGTGGGTATTACTATCTTGTTTTATAGATGACTGACCATACTGGTTCAGAAGTGAAGAAATTTACCTAAGTGATACCAAACAATTCTAAAAGGACTGCTCTTATGAGAGAAAAGATCATAACTTAGTGTTCCATAATCTACTCAGCTCTGGGTGTGGTTTGTGTTTTGGCCAGTAAAATTTACTCCTAAAAATCTATGGAGATGTTAAATGAAGGCTGTGCTTCAACTACTTCTGGCTTTTGTCAGTAGCTATACCATATCTAGTGATAAGCTCTGGCTACCCTAAGTGGCTACTGGTCACATTGGTTAGGGGAGATGTGGAAGGAAACACAGCCCAGTCACTAACTGTGGTACAAGGGGTTTGCTGACCTCTGCCCTTCACAGTCATCCAGATAACTGCTTCACAAAGTCTAGAAAAGGACAGCTGACATCTGAAGACAGGTTTCATCTACCTCCAAGGTTAGGGCACAAAAACGATGCTGTCTTCTTGTTTAATGGTGGCAGAGGTGAGAGGGGAAGAAAGAAAGGCCTTTAAAAATTTCATCAATTCTATCAAAAACCTTTCAAAAACTCACCACAGCCTTACAAATTATGCATGCCCTGGAACGTCCTTCTGATTATGTATTTGCAAATGTCACACCACACATATTTCCACCATTCCATTAGACACCAAAAGAGCATGCATATTTGACTCTATTTAACTATTCAATTCAATTTCCCTCAATAAATAGTAATCATGTCTGATAGGCACCAGGCTCAGAGTGTGCTGCCAGGTGCTCGCCGTAGCCCCGCCTCTGAGCATCAGGCAGCCTTTGAGTAAAGAAGCACAGAAACATTCTTGCCACCCTGGGAATAGTGGGGTATATCCGGACACCCCTTGGAGCAGGGAAGGGGTTTCTAATGATGGCAATCTCCCAGACAGTCCCAAGATGAACATTTACTTCAAGCAGGTCTCACAGTGACTCAGGATTGTGGGTTGGGGCATTCCAATTTAATACATAAGAAGGTGCAGCATATAATGTGATACTCTTATTCACATCTTTACAGCTCCTAGGGTGCAATGCTGGGAATCAGAATTGGCTCTGTGGGACTCTGCTGTCAATTTATGGATTAAGTTGTTTATGTACTATGTAAATTCTCTCAAAATAAAACTCTCTTGTGAAATTCTTACATGAAAGTTTGAGAATCACTGGTTCCGTCAAACTTGACATTACCTATTGGATGTTTCCTTCAGTAATGAAAAATGTACTTAATATATCACAAACCCTTAAAATACACACTATCGTTCTAGGAGACACAATCCCACTTCAAATGCCCTGATCCTTTTTCAATCTTTCCACCCTGTCTTCTGCTGTGGTCCTTGAGCCTTTGGTTTAGGACTGTTTTGTAGAATCTACCCATTGGGACTGGGATCTACAAGAAGCCACTACACTTATAACGTCTCGTTAACATGACTACCTAAATATGAGCTGAACAAGGAAAACATTAATAAACATGCCAAAGAGGATGGGGGGGTGGGGAAGATGCCAAGGCCTCAATCGTACCAAAAGCCCTACAGGTAACTAAAGAATGCTGAAAGCAGGAGAAACAGTCTTCCCTAGGGAAGAGCCCACCCTGGGAACATGTACAAAAGAAACATTATATAGAAATTTAGAAATATCTATCTATCTATCTATCTATCTATCTATCTATCTATCTATCTATTATCTATCTACATCTGTCTTCCATCATCTATTTATCTATTGTCTATTCCTCTAAATCCATTATATATATATATATATGTACACACACACACACACACACACACATATATATATATGAACAATTAATAAAAAGAGGACTTCAATTTGAAAGAGGGCAGGGTGTAGTCATATGTACGACACTTTGGAGGGAGTAAGGGGCAATTATGTAACCATATTAGAATCCCCAAATAAAAGAAATAATTAAAAATTATATACCATAATTGGTGCTAGGGGAAAGGATTGAATGTTTAAAAATGCCACTAACTATTGCTTCAATATAATTAAAGGACAAGTACTTTTCTGGATACCACATGTGCTTGTATAAAAACAATGTCTATATCTTCAGTTTTTCTTCCCCTCCCCAAGTCAGAGGAGACATTCAGAATGCATTTTTTTTTAAGAGGAACACTCCTCCACTGCTGGTGGGGTTGCAAATTGGTACAACCACTCTGGAAAGCAGTCTGGCGGTTCCTCCGAAAACTGGGCACCTCACTTCCAGAGGATCCTGCTATACCACTCCTGGGCATATACCCAGAGGATTCCCCACCATGTAATAAGGATACATGCTCTACTATGTTCATAGCAGCCCTATTTATAATTGCCAGATGCTGGAAAGAACCCAGGTATCCCTCAACAGAAGAGTGGATGCAAAAAATGTGGTATATCTACACAATGGAGTACTATTCAGCCATTAGAAACAATGAATTCATGAAATTCTTAGGCAAATGGATGGAGCTAGAGAACATCATACTAAGTGAGGTAACCCTGACTCAAAAGGTGAATCATGGTATGCACTCACTAATAAGTGGATATTAACCTAGAAAACTGGAATACCCAAAACATAATCCACACATCAAATGAGGTACAAGAAGAAAGGAGGAGTGGCCCCTTGTTCTGGAAAGACTCAGTGAAGCAGTATTTGGCAAAACCAGAACGGGGAAGTGGGAAGTGGTGGGTGGGAGGACAGGGGGAGAGAAGGGGGCTTACGGGACTTTCGGGGAGTGGGGAGGGGGCTAGAAAAGGGGAAATCATTTGAAATGTAAATAAAAAATATATTGAATAATAAAAAAAAAGAATGCATGTTTTAAAACTAGTGCTATGTGCTATGGAAGGTAGCATTTCCTGTATGGAAACAGTGGCCCATTTCAACCAGGGTGGCTCCTGAGACTTCAGTAAGTTAGAGAAGATGTAGGAATGAAAACTGAAAACAGTAGCTATTAACTTCCAGCAGTCTTTCTAGGGCCTCAAGAGGGAATGTTGCACAAGAGCTCACATTTGTGAGGACAAACTGAACTTCATGATTTTTAGTGTTAAAAGACATATTGGCTATGTGTGTAGTAAGATGTGAAAAACTGTGGCCAATTTAAAATATTAATACACAGTCATTTCCATGGCTACCTAACTAGAACTATTTCAGGAGCCTTTCTTAAAATGATCTCTGACACCATAAGTTTTTTTAATTTTCAATTTAATTTTATAATTCTAGCATTTTTATTATATTCATTTATATAAAGCAGCTTATATATTCATTTACTAAAGTTACAAAAATAACTATGCAAAACTGAACTTTTCACATTAATTCAAGAATGTCATATTTTATTAGAATTTGGAGTACCTATGTTATTTGGAGGCTGAACGAGTAGTTAAGCTTCAAATATTCATCCTTTTGGTTGCAACATTAGGTGATTGTATATCCTTGTCAGACACAACATGATATAACAATACTTGTTATTTTTAAAATAACATCTATACTATATTTACATTTAATATTATCTTCCTATTATCTTCTCATTTTATGGCCCCCCACAACCTGGTGAAGTAGAAATGACTAAAATCCTGTCTCAGGTGAAGAAACGAGGTCAGAGGAGCAAGCTGTTCACTGCCAGTCTGTCTAGTCACTCAGGCCGCCAAATGGCAAATTTGCTTTACTGCTGAGAAACAGGCAAGGCCAGTGCAGCCAAGGTGATTATCGGAGGAGCAGGGCTGGGGCTCTTTACAGCTTCTCTCCACAAAATGTCCTGGAAAAGTGCTCCTATGGTAAACTCTTTTTGTCTGAAACTCCCCTCCCTCCTTCCAATTTTATTTCTATCCTCCCTCCTTCTCTTCCTCCTCCTCTTCCTCCTCCTCTTCCTCCTCTTCTTCCTCTTCTTCCTCTTCTTTCCCTTCTTCCTTTTTATCCTCCACCTCCTTCTTTTTTCTTTGAGACAGGGTCCCTTTACATAACCTTGTCTGTCCTGAACTAGCTATGGAGACAAGGATGATCTCAAACTCGCAGAGATCCACCTGCCTCTCCCTCCTAAGGGTTGGGATTCAGGGCACCTGGACTGAAAACCAATGGGTTTGTTAATGAACTGAATCATAAACTTTTTTCTCTCGTGTTTAACTATAAACTTGGGCTCATTTTATACTCAGAAGAGAAAATGATAAAAAAAAAAAAACAGCTTTCTAATTTATACCTGAAAACCATGAAAATATCATTATCAGTCAAGCTTACCTAGATATTCCTTGCAATACTCATTCATCCATAAACACCAGTTTATTCTTTTGTATTTCAGTCCACAGCAATATAATCCCCCAACATGGATGCTTTTCCAAGAAATCACATCAACAGATCTTCTAGGTTGATGTGATCTGACGGGAATTCAAACATATTCTGGACTATAGTGTGATCTGGCTGGAATAGAGATGTGACGTTAGTACAAATCTCTAATCTCTGGCAATGAGGGCAAGATTAGTTAGTAGAAGGAAGCAGCCATGTTTGAAGTGACATCAAATTGAAGGGTAGACAAAGTGACAACTCAGAGAAAGATTTATCAGATGAGTCAGAATTAGGATATGCCCAACTCTTATGAGAACAGATAGAGCAAGGACAGAGAGGGGTGCACCAACTGAGGGAGGGAGGGAGGGGGAAAGAGAGGGAGGGAGGGAGGGAAGGAGGGAGGGAGGGATGGAAAGTTGAAGTAACAGTATCATCATGAGTTCAGGGTCAGTCTGGATTACAGAGAACTAGGTTTAGGTCGTAGAGTGAGACTCTGCCTTAGAAATACATCAATGTAATCCACTATATAAACAACCTCAAAGAAAAAAAAACACATGATCTATTTCATTAGATGCTGAGAAAGCATTTGACAAAATCCAACATCTCTTCATGATAAAAGTCTTGGAAAGATCAGGAAATCAAGACCCATACCTAAACATAGTAAAAGCAATATATAGCAAACCAGTAGCCAACATCAAACTAACGGGAGAGAAACTTGAAGCAATCCCACTGAAATCAGGGACTAGACAAGGCTGTCCACTCTCTCCCTACCTGTTCAATATAGTACTAGAAGTCCTAGCCAGAGACAACAAAAGGAGGTCAAAGGGATTCAAATTGGAAAGGAAGAAGTCCAAGTATCACTATTTGCAAATGATAAGATAGTATACATAAATGACCCAAAAAATTCACCAGAGAAATTCTAAACCTGAAAAATACCTTCAGCAAAGTGGCTGGATATAAAATTAACTCAAACAAATCAGTATTTTTCCTATACTCAAAGGGTAAAGAGGATGAGAAAGAAATTAGGCAAATGACACCCTTCACAATAGCCACAAATAATATAAAATACCTGGGTGTGACTCTAACCAAGCAAATGAAAGATCTGTATGACAAGAACTTCAAGTCTCTGAAGAAAAAAATTGAAGAAGATCTCAGAAGATGAAAAGACTTCCCATGCTCATGGATTGTCAGGACTAATATAGTAAAAATGGCCACCTTGCCTAAAGCAATCTACAGATTCAATGCAATCCCCATCAAAATTCCAACTCAATTCTTTAAGAGCAATTTGTAAATTTATCTGGAATAACAAAAAACCCAGGATAGCAAAAACTATTCTCAGCAATAAAAGAACTTCTGGCACAATCACCATCTCTGACCTCAAGCTATAATACAGACCAACAGTGATAAAAACTGCATGCTATTGGTACAGGGACAGGCAGGTAGATCAATGGAATAGAATTGAAGACCTAGGAATGAACCCTCACACCTATGGTCACTTAATCTTTGACAAATGATCTAAAACCATCCAGTGGAAAAAAGATAGATTTTCAACAAATTGTGCTGGGTCAACTGGCAGTCAACATTTAGAAAGATGCAAATTGATCCATTCTTATCTCCCTGTACAAAGCTCAAGTCCAAATGGATCAAGGACCTCCACATAAAACCAGATACACTGAAACTAATAGGAGAGAAATTGGGGAAGAACTGGAGCACATGAGCACAGGGGAAAATTTCCTGAATAGAACACAAATAGCTTATGCTCAAAGATCAAGAATTAACAAATGGGACCTCATAAAATTGCAATGCTTCTGTAAGGCAAAGGACACTGTTCATAAGACAAAACAGCAACCAACAGATTGGGAAAAGATTTTTACCAATCCTACATCTGATAGAGGACTATTATCCAATATATACAAAGAACTCAAAAAGTTATACTTCAGAGAACCAAATAACTATTAAAAATGGGGTACAGAGCTAAACAAAGAATTCTCAACTGATGAATACCAAATGGCTGAGAAACACCTAAAGAAATGTTCAACACCCTTCATCATCAGGGAAATGCAAATCAAAACAACCCTCAACCCCTGGTGAGATTTCACCTCACACCAGTCAGAATGGCCAGGATCAAAAACTCAGGGGACAGCAAATGCTTGAGAGATTGTGGAAAGAGGAACACTGCTTCATTGCTGGTGAGATTGCAAGCTGGTAAAACCACTCTGGAAATCAGTTTGGCACTTCCTCAGAAAACTGTACATAGCACTGTCTGAGGACCCAGATATACCACAACTTGGCATATACCCAGAAGATGCTCCAACATGTAATAAGGACTCATGCTCCAATATGTTCACAGAAGCCTTATTTATAATGGCCAGAAGCTGAAAAGATTTCAGATGTCCCTCAACAGAGGAATGGATACAGAAAATGTGGTATATTTTCACAATGGAGTACTACTCAGCTATTAAAAACAATGAATTCATGAAATTCTTAGGCAAATAGAAGAAGCTAGAAACTATCATCCTGAGTGAGGTAACCCAATTACAAAAGAACACATATGGTATGCAATCGCTGATAAGTGGATATTAGCCCAAAAGCTTGGAACACCAAGATACAACTCACAGACCACATGAAGCTCAAGGTGAAGGAAGACTAAAGTGTGGATACTTTGATCCTTATTGGAAAGTGGATCAAAACACCCCTGGCTCACAGCCAGCCAATAGAATGAGAATTGGGTCCCCAATGGAGCAGTTAAAGAGAGGACCCAAGGAGCTGAAGAGGTTTGCAGCTACGCAGGAGGAACAATAATATGTACCAACCAGTACCCCCCCAGAGCTCCCAGGGACTAAGCCACCAACCAAAGGGTATACATGGAGGATCCCACAGCTCCAGCTGCATATGTGCCAGAAGATGACCATTTCAGACATCAATGAAAGTAGAGGCTATTGGTGTATGATATGCTACATATAATCCTGAGAATAAGCACCAGGGTCTAATGTTACATGACCCAAGGGAAACAGATAACCCTATGGTGACAGAATGAGATCAGGAAAGAAAGCCAAAGTGGCATTGTAGCAGAGACACTGTTGAGATAATTCACTAATCGATTTTATAGAAATGGCATGAAATGTTTGATTAATCTTTAATCCCTAGGATAAATATCCTATTCAAACCGTAGCATGGAGCAGGGTTCCCTGGGAGCAGGCTGACATCACTGGCTTCTTCTGGCTGCAGGTAGCATCTGTGGGTGTCTTACTCCCTCCACAGTTTCTGTCTCTACATGGTCCTTTCCTTGTTGAAGTCCTGGGTTTCTCTCTGTTTGCTCTTCCTGTGATAAATGCACCAATCATATGGGGGTACAATCTAAATTAATGTTAACTTGACTAAATCTGAAAAGACTGGCCTTTCAATAAGATCATTTGCTGAAGTTTAAGTGATCATGTATTTGGGAGCACATAGTACTTCACTCGAATAGCCAAGAAATAGGTATGAGCTAGGCAGATTTTGGTTTTAAAAGGTTCCGTTTGTCAGAGAGTCAAGGGATTGTTGCAGGGGTCTTGAAGTGACATGGGAAGTAGAGAGGGGCTTCTGGGATATAGCTCAGTTGGTAAAGTGCTTGCCTAATGTGTAAAAAGTCCTGGGTTTAAACTCCAGTACCATACACACCAGGAATGGTGACACATGTGTATAATCCTGGTGTTTGGTGGACACACCAGGATCAGAAGTTTGAGATCATTCTTGGCTATATAGTGAGTTGAAGGCCTGCTTTGCCTTCATGGGACTCTTTATCAAAAATAAGAAATCAGTGGAGAGAAATAGGAAAGATGGACAAGCATGACGACCAGTAGCTCAGACAATGACTTGACCTACATGAGGGTGGAGTTTGAGAAGCTGCTCTTTGCTAAGTTAGGAAACATGAGTTCTGGGGAAGAAGAGATCAATCAAGTTTGTTGAGTAAATGAAATGATTATTTTACTTTGTGCCAAGTTTTTTTTTTCCTTGTCTAGAAGAAGACTCCTCACTTAGCCTCTGACTTAACTTTGTAGGTTCAAACTGCTAATCAAGGATAATTTCTTATTTTTATTTTTAAAGACTAACTCATAATTTGGGGTTTGCATAAATAGAGAATTAAATGAGATTACATTGCATTAGAGGAGCTACCTGCTGCACTGTTTCACTGGCTTGCCCTCCTGAGGAAGGGTTTTAGTGTGCTCAGCACTCATAGCTTGCTGGTCTTTTTCACTCTCTCCCCCTCACATCTGCTCCATCAGCCTAGTCCTATCTTTACCATCAAGCAGGAATTCTCATTTTCAAATCTGATCATATTGGCTGTATTCACTATCACTATGATTAGATTTAGTTTAGTGTAGTGTAACAAAAAAAAGTGCAAAACAAACAATCAATCAAAGAACAACAACAACAACAACAACAAAAATAAGCTTTGTTTCTAAGGAAAAGCTGCGTTATACTCTGTGGAAAATTCAACAAACAAAACAAAAAATGAAACAAAAAATTATTCTGACAACATTTCCCACAAATAAGCCATGGGCAATATATTCTAAAATACTAAGAAACAAGAGCATAAAGTGATTTTGTGCTAAGATGACTATGAAAGTGTTCTTACATTGCTTTCCGTTCTTGATGACCAATCTAATCTGGTATCTTGTACAAAATAAAGGGTATAGAAGTCCAGTCAATGGACCTAAACTCAAATCCAGCTAGCTTAGCTGCATTACACCTGTTATTTAAAAGGTATGTATTTTATTTTTTTTCTTCTCTAGTCTACTACTACTTTTAAAATGTGACTACAGTTATATTAAGGTAACAGAACCGGACTTTCTGTCAGTATTTCCTAGGTGGGCTGTATTAAACATCAGGTCTGTTTAGATTCATGAGATAAAATATTCCCTTGTGGCTCTCCTAAATCTTCAGACTAGATCAAAGGTGTGGAGAGCTGTCATGGTGATTGATTTCCTCTTTCTTGAATGTCTCTGGAAATGTTAATTGTATGCAAATGAGTACAGGGTGATGGCCTCTCTCTGAATCAGGAGTATTTAAAGTGACTGCTACTTGAGGATGAAACCTGAATAGGAACACAAAGAACATGAAAACTTGCATTATTAGACTCTGAGTGTGTACTGATGTCAAACTCAGGATATGACTCAAATGGTACAAGAATCAACCATTATTCTTAACTAACACTTCTTGATGCCCCACTAAGCCAACCAATGGACTATGTACTTTCTATAGGTAGCTTGATTTTCTGGCCATAGCCTCAAGATGTATGGAGTTTCATCTTTGATAGATGAAATTTCTCAAAATTTAGATATTAAACATGGGGCCACCTAAAGGATAAGGAACTAATGCTAGACTCAAATCCATGATTGTCTTTCTTTTTAAAGCCACCCCTCACTTTGCCATCTCCCCAAGTGCAAATCATGGGTGGAAATATTGGAAAGGTGGAAATATTGCAAAAGTGGAATGAGGGGTAGAGGACCACCTAAGTGGGGTAACAACAATTCTCTAGAGCAAAGACAGTTGAGGCATGGAAATCAATGACCATTAACTCTGAGACTTTGCTCATAGCTCAACACTTTACTAGCAGCTAGAAGGAATCATTGTGCTGATCTGCTGTGGGGAAGCCATTTCTTCCAAATTGAATAATTCTCATTTGGAGAGTGAAGGAGAGTCCTAAGATTCAGAAAGCCAATGAAACTTGCAAGGCTTCCAGAAGCTCGTGCTTATAAAACTCATCAGATCTATAAGCTCCTTACTCAAGGTTGTAAAATAGAAAAAAATATGAGCAAAAACCCTCCACTGGAGCAGATGACATGTTGGTTGTGGGTTGTAGGGAGCTCCAGTACAGCTTTCATGAGTTAGCAGCCACACTGAGGTGATGTACCTGCTTTGGATCACGAGTCTCCCGTGTTTAACCCCAATAAACTCATTACTCCAAGTTAGACTTCTATGGATTATTTCTTTTGTTTGCTTTTGATAGTCTACTTGGGGTGAATAGATCTTTGCTCCTATGTCTTCAGGAAAAAGCAATAGTGCCCTGTCAATGACAGAATGTTAAAGATCCACAAAAGCTAAAACTTTTGTGTGCTGTGGTATAAGAAATAATTTCCATCTAAAAATGGTAGAGGAGGCTTTCTAAGGCAGGGGTGGCTAAGCATGTGACTCACGATACTTTGGCAGCAATAACCCTGCTATTTGTAGAGTTTCTTATAGTTGAAATAATACATTTTCAGTCATTATGTTATTGATATCTCTGTATACCTCTATTGATAAGAGAAGGGATTATCTGAGAGTCATTTCTAATGTAATGATGACTAAACACACACAATGTGATTTATAAAGGTTTTAGGGGTTGGCAAGCTTGCTCAGTGGGTAAAGTGCTTCCCATGCAAGCATGGGGACCTCAGAGCAGATCCCCTATGACCACATACAAGCTAAGCATGGATATTTAGGAAGTGACACTTCTAATGGATGACAATATCAGATATTTAATAGTCATCTGTGAGAGTTTCCCACCACACAATCATGAAAGGCTCTCACTAGCAGTGATTCTGTGTGTGATGTGCTTTAAGAGCAAGCCTTTTGGTAGTTATTCATCCTGAGTCTGGTCAATTATAGTGAGGTTTCAATATGTTCAGATTGACTGAAGAACATTGTTTTCATTTTAGACTCTTCTCTAGATTGAAATGTTCAAGAGTGTACAGCACTGTCCTTTTCCACAATGGCACATGAACAGTGGAGGCGATTATTTGGAGAGAAGGAAAGAAAAAAGAAGGTACAGAGGGAAAGGGAGCTCTCTAGATTTTCTGACTTGATTTTTTTTTTTTATCCTGGGCCTTTAATTCTTTATCCCTCTAATGTACACATATTTAAAGAAAGAGCTTTGATGATGACACCCTTCAATTCAGTTAGTATTCTACTTAGTCAATGATGTTTTTGAATGCTATAATACTGTAGTAGATAGTATATGAAGGAAAATACAAAGTTCTGCATGTATCAAGAAGCTTGCCATTTAAGAGTGGAGATGTGTGATATGCTGCATATAATACCAAGACTAAGCTGGAAAGTTCCAACCTCACTGGACTCCAATTAACACTGAAAATTCTATTTGAAACATCATCCTTTATTTGTTTTTTAAATTTCTGAGACTTAACTCAGTGCTTGACACATGATGTATGTTTTATGAAACACTAATCTAACTGGATAGTAATAATACTTGAGTTAATATTATGAACATTTTGAAAGGGGACTTAAGAGGAGGAATGTACATTTGATAGGGGCTAGAAAGATGTTTCAGGTGGTAAAATACTTGTGAAAGCATGAGGACTGAGTTAGGATTACCAGCACGTACATAAAAAAGCTGGCCATGAGGCAGATTTCTGACGTTCATTGCCTGCCTCCCATCCCAAGCCTTTCCACCCAATCAGTGAACTTCAGGTTCAGTGAGAGAACCTATCAGTAAGTAAGTAAATGAGTGAGTGAGTGAGTAAGTAAGTAAGAAAGAAAGTAAGTAAATATGAAGTGTGGTTGAAGATACACCCAAGTTTGACTTTATGTCTTTGCATACACATGCAGACATGTGTACAAATACATGGAGCATATCCACCCATCCATACACCATTGCACATAAAAACTTTAAAAACAACACAGATGCACACACCTATCTTTCCATCTGCCTGCCTGTCATCTATCTATCTATCTATCTATCTATCTATCTATCTATCTATCTATCTATCTATCATCTATCAATCATCTGTCTATATCTATCTGTCTGTCTGTCTGTCTGTCTCTCTCTCTGTATGTGTGTATTCTCATGTGTTGTTAATATTCGTAAGGGCTTGGTGGATTTTGAACAGCACAGATTTAAACTATTTCTACCATCATGAGACGTTGCAGAACGTAACACATTGGTGAAAGAAAGGTGATTAAAATAACATTTTACTTTTGTCTCTAGAAATATACAAACAATGGAAATGAGAATATGAAAAAATCAACTATGAAGAATGGATGGTTGCTAGAGTAGGATGGTCATGAGTATACTTATAGGTTGTTTCTAGGTGAGGCTCTTGTAAAAAGTTTTTGCCTGGGCAGCAGCATGCTGATGCCATTTATGTAAAGGAATATAAAGACTGAAGGTAGATTAACAAAGTAAGAGTTGATAGGCATTCTTAATGGTCAAAGATAGACTGGAGTTTGGAGGATAGTGCCCTGAGAAATTAAACTACAGGGTGAAAACATGTCAAATATCTATTAAATCATCTATTAATAGATGAAATAATATTTTGCAAACAATAAGAAGAGGCTATTATATGTCTACCACTTCTTTTGATTTTCTCAGTTTGTTTTTCCTCTTTGAAATTATAGTTATTGTGAAGAACACAAAGTAAATATCTGTTTTATCTCAATGAATCCATCCCAAAGAAAATATAAGGAGGGCTCCAGAGTAATGTAGAAAAAGACTATGCTCATTAGATAAAGATGAAGGCTACAGATATGGGGCCAGAGGGGATCTTTGTGTAAGGATGGCAGTTGACCTGAGCAGTCAGGAGTGCATGAGGCTGGGGTGAAAGGAAGGTCATACCACATAAGGAGAAAAGTATAAAGGAGCAAGTACAGTAAGGGTGGAGGATATGCAGGAAACCATGAATGTTCCTGTACAAATGAGAATGAAGAAGTTGAGATACACTAACAGCAGATGAGGTTGAACTTAATGAGTATTTTCGGGTTGGCTTTGGATGTAAGAAATGGAAAATAGCAGAAAAGAAGACAAAGTAGGTTTTACTCTGCAGTAAACTATCAACCTGGAAAAGAAATAAATGTTCTGAGATTCTTCTACTTTTTGCTAAGCCTTAATTCGTTCTTATGAGTTAGTCATATCTGTACCTTTAAAAATAGCCTAGATGCTATGAGGCAAAAACATGGATCAAACTAACCTACTTAGAACTCAGTGGGAAACCCAATGTTGTCACTCAAGGCTTTCTCCAACCTCTAGTTCACACCACTATTGTCTAACAAAGACATTTAAAGTAAACAGAATTGCTTTAATACAGCAAAAGCATCTGCTGCATTTAAAAATAATCTCCTGCTGATGTAACATATGGTCTCATCAAAAACTTTATTCCAGTGCCCCTAGAGCTTCTGAGACACCTCAAAATGCCATGATTACCATAAAGAGGTTTATGTAATTCTCAAAGCTGAAAGGAAAACAATTAATTCATTTTAATATTTAAAATAAATATGGGCCATTTGGATCATTTGGGAGGAGAAATGGGATTACAAAAACCACAATAATTAGAATCTAACTCCCCAAAGAGAGATGTTCTACGATGTAACTTTCAGTTGGAAAATTCCCCCAGCTGGTCTGTTTAAGATGTGCATTCATTCTGTTCCAGATTTTCCTGGATTAGGTGAGAACATTCTGTGTACCTGGTCTCAGTGGGGGCTACTTATGATGGGCACAGTCTCATTTTCTTTTACACAGAATTACTTTATAATCCATACATGTACAAGTGCAAAAAAGAATGAAAGTTCAAGTTTGATATTATTCAGTTAAATAAATATTAATATAAAATGCTAGGTAACCATTAGAATGTCAGATGAGTGAGATATAGAAGCCACCTTTACACTAATCTTTGGTAATGGGATAAGAGAAATATAGATGACTGATGTCTTAGTCTGGATTTTATTGCTATGAAGAGACACCATGACCAAGGCAACTTTTATAAGGGACAACATTTAATTCGGACCGGCTTATAGTTTTAGAGGTTCTGTTCATTATCATCATGTCAGGAACTGTGGCAGTGTCTAGGCAGACATGATGTTGGAGAAGGAGCTGGGAGTTCTGCATTTTGATTAGAAGGCAGCCAAGAAGACTGCCGTCCTCAAGCAGCTAGGAGGAAGCTCTCTTGCAGTCAGAAGAGCCTGAGTATAGGAGGAGACCTCCAAAGCTCACCTCCTCAGTAACATTCTTCCTCCAACAACGCCACGCCTCCTAACAGTACCATTCCCTATGGGACAAGCATATTCGAACCATGGTGACTGAGGAGTAAGAAATGTCCCATAGGCTCACGCATTTGAACATTTGGTCCCAATAAGTGGTTTTGTTTGGAAATATTTCTGGACTGTAAGAGGTGAAGCCTGCCTAGAGTAAGAATACCACTAGGTGGAGGCTTTGAAAACTTATTTCTTTGCCCTACTTTGTGTTTGCTATTTCTCTGTGCTTTCTGCATGCAGAGGGAATGTGATCAGCCAATTTCTTGCTCCTGCCACCATGTCTCCCTGCCATAATGAATTTTATTCCTCTGGAACTACATAGACTTTTTCTTATCTATCATGGTTTGAATGAAAATGTGCCCAGTAGGCTTCTAGGGAGTGGCACTATTTGAAACGATTAGGGTATGTGGCCTTGTTGGAGTAGGGTATAGCCTTGATGGAAGAAGTGTGTCACTAGGGGTATGTTTTGGGGTTTCAAATGCTCTAATCAAGACAAGTGTCTCTCCCTACTGCCTGCCGATCTGAATGAAGAACTCTCAGCTACCTCTCTAGTATCATGTCTGCCTGCATGCTGCCATGCTTCTGGGCATGATGATGGACTAACCTCTGAAACTGTAAGCAAACACCAGTTAAATGCTGTCATTTATAAAAGTGGCCATGGTCATGATGTTTATTCATAGCAATAGAATAGTGACTAAGACATTCTCTAAGTTGCTTTTGCCAGGGTATTAATCACATCAATGAAAAAGCAACTAGAACAGTGAGTTAATGTTATAAAGTATGACACAGTTTATAGGAGAGTTAATTTTCACAGCATAGTGGTAGCATGAGAAAAGCCCTACTCAGGAGATAAGAACAAATCACATGGAGGCAAGGATTCCAATACAGGAGAGTAGCAATATATTACAAGGCAGTGACTTTGAAGACTCAAAGAACTACTCATTGATGGAGTTATAGTTAATTTGGTAGAATCCTTGTTTAGCATGTACAGAATTGAATTAAATCCTTAGCACCATTGAAACTGGATGTGTTGGTGGAGGTCTGTAATTGGAGCATTTTGGTGGTAGTTATAGGAAGATCATTAACTATGTTTGTCTATGCAGAGAGTTGTCTCAGTTAGGGTTTTACCACTATAAGAAGACACCATGACCAAGGCAACTTTTCTAAAAGCAAACATTTACTTGGGACTGGCTTGCAATTTCAGAGGTTCAGTTCATTATCATCACTGGGAAGCATGGCATTGGTGTTGGAGGAGCCCAGAGTTCTACATCTTTATTTTAAGGCAGCCTAGAGGAGATTGTCTTCTTCAGACATCCAGGAAAAGGTTATCTTCCATACTGCAAAGAGTCCGAGAACTAGGAGATCTGAAAGTCCACCCGCAGAGGACACACATCCTCCAGCAATGCTGCACCTATTCCAACAAGGCTGCACCTTCTAATAGTGCCATTCCCTGTGGGCCAAGCATCTAAGAACATGACTCTACAGGGGCCAAACAACCACCACAAGAATTCAAGACCTGACTGGGGTACTTGAGACCTTGTCTCAAGGGAGACAGACAGGATTGTTTCTTTGAGGATTTTTTGGGTGAAGTATAAGAAGGAGATGGGTAAGAAAGAACTTGGGAAGAGAAGATGGGACCAAACTCTAAAGGCACAAAAGGGCTATTTATGGGTGTTAGCTCAAATCTTGTGGATGACAGGTTGAGAAAAGATGGTTACTGGAGGGCTGTCTATCATACAGAGATAAATGATAAGAATATCATTATCACTGTAGCATTTTCTCTAATGGTTGTAGAACATTTATTTTGCCTTGGGCTAAGATGTTTCTCTTAGAGGAAGGAAAGATCTTTGTGTTTGTCAGTTACATACACAATGCTAAGGTCTCCTAATGGAAGCAGACTGCCTGAATTCTCTCGGCTAGATTGGGTCAGATGTGGGTTCAGAACTCAAATATTCTAGACACTAAAAGGCTCCCTCTTAACACATACCCCTCACTAGCTCTAAACAAGGCTAGGATTCTGTGCTCAAGATGGAAAACGTGGAGACCAAGAGAATAGTTCATCCATACCATGGAACTCATGATTTATGGCAAAATATTTAGAAAAGAATGAGGAGGAGGAGAAGAAGAAGGGAATAGGAACTGGAGGACTTGGCAAAGTTCTTGCTTTCCCAATAGATGAGACCAATATATGTTCAACTTCTCGCTGCCTGTTTTCTAAATTAAAGATGTTAGAATTTGAAACTACTCAATAGTGTCTACCCAATGTTCTGCCATTTACTTAGAGAGAGGAGATGTAGTACTGTAAGTTTGTTACATTCAAGAAGCTTGGTTAAAATCTAATGTTTGACCTTGCAATTTCAAATTCTCAAATGACAAGACATGATTCTCAGGACTTTATTATGGGATAAGAATCACAAAGTAAGATGGGAGCATTGTTTGTATACTACTAGTGCTTGGAAAGTTTTGTTTCAAAAACCAATTAGTAACTATCATTAAATAGTGATACCATTCATAGTTATGTTCCTATTACACAATAGTTTTAGGGAAGTTCTTCATGGTATATATAAAGGAATTAGACATGAAACATATTTCAGAGTCTCATATTTTCCCAAATAAATAATAGGTAGGCAAAGATTGAATGTCCACTGCAGCATATCGTGACAAAGCTCTGTGATAATTGTATACATTCTTTGTATAGAACATGTTGAGAAATTCCTGGTTCATAGTTAGCACTCAAGATTGCATTTTTCTTTTTAGTGCCATTCCAGAAATTACTTTGTTTCAGTTATAAACTATTCCCTCTGTATACTGTATGATTTCCAATATCATATACATACTAAATAAATATAAGGTATCCATACTTTATCAAAGTTCTGTGCTTTGTTGTGCAAAAGTTATATACGTTTTTGTCAAAATAAAATCATATTGCTTTCTTCTTTATCTATTCTTCCTCTAGCCTGTCCCTCTTTTCAAATCCTACAGGCCCTCTCAGTCTCAGTCTCAGTCTCAAATTAATTACTTATTACACACACACACACACACACACACACGTATATATATATATATATATATATATATACATACATACATACATACATACATACACACATGTATATATACATACACACACATATGTACAGGTTAGTTTTATGTCACCTTAACATAAGCCAGAGTCACTGCAAAGCAATGAACTTCACTTGTGAAAATACCTTCATAAGATCAGACTGAAAGGTACTTTCTTAAGCAGTGATTGATGATGGAGGGCTCAGCCCATTGTGCGTGGTGTTATCCTTGGGCTGGTAGTCCTGGGTTCCATGAGAAATCAGGTTGAAAGATCAATGGGAAGCAAGCCAGTAAGCATGGCCTCAGAATTAGCTCCCGCCTCCCTGTTTCTGTCCTGGTTTTCTTCTTTGATGGACTACAATGTGGGAAAATATAAGCTTCTGCCACCCCAACTTGCTGTTGGTTTTGGTGTTTCACCACAGCAATAAAATCCCTGACTATGGCAATATGTGTAGTCAAATATACAAATACAGCCTTTTGAATCTGTTTTATTTTTGTTGTTGTTATTTATATGTGTGTGTTCTCAGGGATGACCACTTTGTATTAAGTAACCAATAAGGGGTTCATCCCTGGGAGAAGAAACAACTTCTCCTAGCAGTGGTTAGCTACTTATAGTTCTTATCTATATGGGGAGGCCCCATAAAGCATATACATTGATATTGCTATTGTTCCAGGCTTGTGTTTTTCAGTGAATGGACAGCAACAGTATTCCACTTAAGAAGTACACAACTCCCTGGAGGGAATCAGAGAAAATCTAGTGCTAAACATTCAACAGATTATCTAACAGTACTCTCAATGATTTAAATAGCTGAATTTCTACTCATTCTCTAGGATGTTTCTGGAGTAAAAAATAAATATTTCTTGACTCTATTTACACTAGAGACAAATATCTATACAGGTGACAAGGTGGATGAAGAAGCATGAGAATATGTATAGGTTATACCTACAAACCTTGTATTCATTCAAGATAGCCTTACATGTTTTAGCCAGGGTGGGGAACTTGTCATTAATCCACTGTGCTAAATTGTATCCACAGGTCAGTGGATGAGTTTGGACAGTGTTTCTTTCAGGTTCTGTATGCTTGTAGTTTATCTGTGACCCAACCACTATTAACACAGCTACATTTGGAGCTATGTGTCCTTCCTTATCCAAATAGCTATAAGTTTAGGGGCTGTTGACTAGTCCCCATTATATTCTTATATGCTCAGCTAAACTCTTCCCCTTATAACCAATCCACAACTAATGAGTTGACTTGTGATTGAACAAAAACGTCATCTGGATACTTCTATTCTTTGTGTCCTACCATAAGATGAAGCCAATACATGATAAATCCCAAGAAAGTTGATCATTATGTTCAACCTGGCTTTTTCAGATTTGCCTTTTATTTGCAAAAACAAAAAATGCTGGTATGATCCTTTGGGAGGAATTATCCAGATCGCATTTGGGGTCTGTTTTTTAGGCTCTTCTGGTATCTCCTTTGCACCATAGAGAATTATGAAAAGTTACCGTATTATAATTAGCTCTAAGAGGTAAATGGAAATGTATTTGCTGGTGACACATAATATTTTGAAAAATGCAGATGAAGTGTAATGATGAGATCTAGCTGCTATGTATTTAAGGAGAGCCACCATTTTGTCTAACCTTCAGATAAATAAGTCTACTTTATTTCAGATGAGACAAACCAATTCATAATGTTTCCCCAAATGAGCCCTCTTGGGACTGAGCTGAATTGGCTGAGTCACATAAATAATTATACAAAATAACACTAATGGAAACTCTTCACTGACTTGCCAAGGCATTGCACACAATATTTCCAATTGTTAAGGAGGCTTTTCAGGCAGGATATTATTATATCCTTGCTATGGATGGAGAAAAGAAGACTCGGATTATACTCTGCTCGCCAAAATAGTAACCACACAGATTTCAAATCCAGGACATTCTCATTCAAAAATCTGTGTATTTTCTGCTGGATTCCTTTGCCCCTCTACCACAAAGGATAATCCCAGGAATAATTGAAAACTGCAGCAGAGACCAAATGTTAGTGGGAAGTAACTTTAGCACTGAATGATACAGAATCAGTTATCTCAGATACTAGAGAAGGGGGAGCAGTATTCAAGGAATATCTGATCATATCTGTGAACATGGGTTTATAAGATTGTTGTGGATTTCATTTAATGCTTGCATTATGGGCTCCCAAATTGCATTGGGAATCTGGCAGGTGAGACTTTGAAAGTCCCTGCCATCAGCTGATTCTAATTGGTAAATAAAGTTGTGCAGGCAATGGCTGGGCAGGAAGACCGAGGCAGGACTTTAGGATTCACTTCACAGGCAAGGGGACCAAAGATGTAGGAGGTAGAATTGCCATTGCCAGGAAAGGAGTAAGACCTGTGCTTGAGAGCTGTAGAAGAGGAATGTACACTCATGTAAGATCCATGGAGGAGCTGCCCAAGCACCCCCACATTTGGGTCTGGGGTAGCAAAGATGGAATATGGATTTTAGTAAGTAATAACTCGGGAGAATCGGAGGAGAGGCTCTAGTAACATGGAAGTTTGGGGATAACCCAGTCACTGCACAGTTTAAGGCATATTAAAATAGAATGCTGCATGTATGTATCTTTCATTCGAGAATCCAGAGGACATCACACAGCTGCCAGGCAGTTCATAGCAAATTAATCAAACTACCTAAGATCATAGCATCTTTTTGCTTAATGCTTACAACAAAGAATTTTCTAGTAAGTGATAGTTTCTTCTGCCTTTCATCCAGGAAACTGACAATACTGCTCCATAAATTTGTATTTTTATATACACCTTTTCTAATGAGATGCACATACAAATAAAGATACTGACTGGTGAATGGACAAGAACTTGGGAGTGTAGGCCATTCCACTAGGAAGCAATAGACTATGGTCCAAAATCTACTGCTATTTGGACTAATTGCATCTGGACAGTTTGAATTTTCATCTTGACAGATTTGTTTCTCCTATGTAATAAAAAATATATACCAAGGGTCTGGAGAGATGGCTCAGCAGCTGAGAAAGCTTTTGGTGTGTGGTTATGAGGATTAAAGTTTGGATCCTAGCAATCTCACAACAAGCTAGACCAACTCTGAGGAATCAGAGACAGTGGAACTCTGGGGCTTGATGATTTCTAGAGTAGGCAAGAAAAATGGAAGTTCCATATTCAGAAAGAGAGATAGTTTCTCAAAAGTAATAATTAGCCAGGAATAGAGGAGGACTCTTGACATTCCTCTCCTGTCCACATACACACAGAGAGAAGAGAATCTACACACACACACACACACACACACACACACACTCACATTCACACATACATGTACATATATATTTACATGCATACATGTACATATATGTTTACACACATATACATTCACCCACACACATCCACATAATACATATGCATGTACATATATACATATACATTCACATGTATACATATACATGTTTACGTAGAAATATATGTATATTACATACTTATAGATTCATACACATACATATGTACATTCTTTCACACACACACAGAGAAAATAAATAATAATTAAGATTAGAGATGACAGTAGTCAAATCCATGGAGCAAACTGGATTCTTAGAATACAATGGTTAAAAGATACTCGGAGCTGAAGAACAGGAAAAAGTAAAACCTTAAGATCTGAAGCATCAATTGTCATTGTCTCCAGAATTCCATAAACACAGCAAATAGCATCCTGGGAGATTCACCCACAACACAGCTCTTGTGATATGCCATCAGGAACAGCTGAATGAATTATTAACACTGCAGAGTTTTGAGTTGGCCCAAGTCCCATGGAAAGAGTGACGCACTAGTCTGGCAGTGGCTCTGCTTTGCACGGGAACATAATACACAGTCCCAGAGATCTCGTCTCTATTGTATGAAGTGCTTTGCTTTTGGGAAATAATTTCTCTAAATGATCCTAGAGCTATTAAGAGAACCTATAATACAGCTATATGGAGGTTCCACAGTTGTTTTAGGCATTAACTTAGAAGCCCCTCTCTTCTGAGTTCTCACATGCTGATGCAGAATCTGCTTGATCAGTGGTATCTTTTGTGCTGTGAGTCTTGGCCCAGAAGATTGGATCCAACTTGTCTGCCACATCCGTTAAAATATGCACTGGGGTCTATTGACTTCCAACACCCATGCCTCCTGATTTAACCAAATGAATCCTTAAAAAGTGCTGCCTCCCTTTCCCCCTCCCTTTTAGGTATAAGATCCTCACAGTTGCTGTGTAAGGTCCCAATCCATTAGGGAAGGATTAAAATATATTTGTTACAGTATACCCATAACTGTAAGACTAAAGAGCCTCCTAATGCATCTGTTATGCAGACAACTCACAGAAACATGCAAATTTAGGAGTCTGTGTGGTGATTCTAAAGCTGGTTTCAAAAACAGTCTTAAGGCATTTTTTAACAACTGCTTTAAAAAGCAATTGGATGTATGGTGTTGCCCCATTGGAATATTTGTAATAGGAGTACATCTTTACCATCTTAATGCCTATTTCATTCTAGAGAAACCTATCACTTGCTACAAGCTATTTTTCAGCACTGTACAATCTTCCCAATCAATATGTCCAAGATTATTTCCACAATTATTTCAAACAAAAATTAATTTTGCTAATCATTTAACTCCATCTGTACTGCTTGGCCTGCTTTATTCTTTAGTCTGGGTTTAGCTACAGGATACTGAAATATCCCTGCTGAAGAAACAGGGTAAAGTAGGAGTAATTTGATAAGGATCAATGAGTTTACAGTTTACATTTCTATGTAGTGAAAAAATATTTATGGTTTTAAAGAAGGAAGTCCAATATGAAAGTACTGGTGATTTTAAGAATGACTACCTTGGTCACAAACAGTAATATTAGGTACAGGTATCAGGGAGGTATTCAGTAAGTATATTTTTTAATTTATTTTTAAATTAGATATATTGTTTATTTATATTTCAAATGATTTCCCCTTTCCCGGATCACCCCTCCCTGAAAATCCCATAATCCCTCTTACCTTCCCCTGTTCCCCAGTCAACCCTCTCCTTCCCTGTTCTGGTATTCCCCTACACTGCTGCACTGAGCCTTTCCAGGACCAGGGGCCTCTCCTTCCTTCTTCTTGGGCATCATTTGATATGTGAATTGTTTCTTGGGTATTCTGAGTTTCTGGGCTAATATCTACTTATCAGTGAGTGCATATCATGTGTGTTCATTTGTGGCTGGGTTACCTCACTTAGGATGATATTTTCCAGTTCCACCCATTTGCCTAAGAATTTCATGAATTCATTGTTTTTAATAGCTGAGTAGTATTCCATAGTGTAATTATACCACATTTTCTGTATCCATTCCTCTGTTGAGGGACATCTAGGTTCTTTCTAGCTTCTGGCTATTATAAATAGGGCTGCTATGAACATAGTGGAGCATGTGTCCCTATTACATGCTGGGGAAACCTCTGGGTATATGCCCAGGAGTGGTATAACAGGGTCCTCTAGTAGTATCATGCCCAGTTTTCTGAGGAAGTGCCAGACTGATTTCCAGAGTGGTTGTACCAGCTTGCAACCCCACCAGCAGTGGAGGAGTGTTCCTCTTTCTCCACATCCTCTCCAGCACCTCAAGTCCAAGTGGATCAAGGACCTCCACATTAAACCAGACATACTGAAACTAATAGAAAAGAAACTGGGGAAGAGCCTTGTACACATGGGCATAAGGGAAATTTTCCTGAACAGAACAGCAAAAACTTATGCTCTAAGATCAAGAATTGACAAATGGGACCTCATAAAATTACAAATTTTCTGTAAGGCAAGGACACAGTAGATAGGAAAAAATCACAACCAACAAATTGGAAAAAGATCTTTCCCAAATGTATATATGACAGGGGGCTAATATCCAAGATATACAAAGAACTCATAAGTTAGACTCCATAGAGCCAAATAACCCTATTAAAACATGGGGTACAGAGCTAAATAAAGAATCTTCACCTGAGGAGTATCAAATGAACCTAAAGAAGAAGAACCTAAAGAAATGTTCAACATCCTTAGTCATCAGGGAAATGTAAATCAAAACAACCCCGAGATTTCACCTCATACCAGTCAGAACGGCTAAGATCAAAAGCTCAGTAAGAGTATTGATATCTTGTAGGAAACAGTATGGAGGATGAGAGCAATGTATGTTGACTCTAAGTCTAATATGAGGATTTTAGATTGTGGGAACTCATAGCATAAACTTGAAGAGGACACTCTCAGAGCAGGATGTGTTTGGAAGGAATAAAGGGTTCTGTGATAGAAGACTAGTTCTGTGATGTCTAAGACACAGTCTTGCATTTGGTACCTGTCTTTGGTTCTCTGTCTCCAGGCGGAGCCTGGCCTCCACACACCTCCGGGTCTCCAGGAAGGCCTGGCGCTGGGCACGGTCTGAAAGGTAACTGATGAAGATTCCTGCTGTATTCATGCACATGAATAGCACCACCTGGGCCAGGACCTGTGAGACAATTCCAAACATCTTGGTTAGATATGTCAAACAGCACCTGCTTGGAGGGAAAGGTTAAGACAAGTAAATATTTTAGCAGGAAGTTTTTAATCAGTCACCTAAATGTCTTGTCTTGTGCCACATTAGTTGAGCACTACTTTCATTCTGTTCTTGAATCCAAAGTCACTTTTCAAACAAGCTTTTCTGACAACTCCACACAATTAAAAACCATGGTTCTGCCCTTAAGTCTAGGTCTTAACCTTCCTTAGAAACTTGAGGTACAAAGGCTGTGAGTCTCCTCCCTTGTCTTCACCTTCCCACATCCTTCTATTTATCAACTCAAGAAAAAAAAAAGATACCATAATGCTTAACATAATTCCTTAAAAGAGGCACCTATCTATAATACCAGTACTCATAAAGCTAAGAAGTATGTCTGTAAGTGTGAAGCTAGCCTGGGCTACTGTGTGATCAGTTTTGAGCTACTATGCCTCAAAAATAAAAATAAAAAAGACCAATAAATGAATAAAATCTTACATGAAGAGAACCTGTGGCGAGAATCTAAAATTTGGGGTGTGAATAAAGTATGAACCTGGAGTTTGGGGCATGCTAAGTAAGTATTTTACAACTGAATTGCCTTCTTAATTTCTACAGATATTGTACAAAGTCTTTTCTGAACAGTTCATGCAGAGGGTAAATAAAAAGTGATTGAACCGATCATCAAAGGTCTGAACTGAGATTTGAGTTGGTGACCTAGAGACAAGGATTTTCACTTGATTCTGTTCAAATTAAACATTGGCAAAAATGAAACTACATAAAATCCACTAGATCCAGATGATGAAAAGATTGTCCAGGATTCACCAGTTCCCCAACATTATATAATGTATGTAGCACAGAAAGAAACAGTAAAATAGGAGTCCTTCTCCAGAGAAAGATAGTCAATAGAGAAACTCATTCTGACTTGAGCAATCAAAATTTATAGCAGTGTTTTTCTACTTGGTTAAAAAGAAAAAGTAATACTGCTAGTAATGAATGAAATGATAGGAAACAAACAGAACAGAAAACCCAGGTGCACATCTGCACATACATGCAAACTCTAGTCCCAAAATAGAAACATTTACTGCAAGAGACCTTGAGAGACCAAATTTTGGGTCTCTGAGAGAACCTGACCTAGGTTTGAACTCAAGGCTAGCATTAGTTTCCAACTGACCCCCCCCAACAAAACCCGAGTCTAGCTCCAGTTCCTAGGCTAAATCCCAACAAAGACTTGTGTTTCCAGCTTAGTGTCCCTCAACAAACCTGCTTCTAACGTAAGTCTTCAGGTTATTTTACCCAACACATCTGCACCTCCAGGTTACAAGCCTGCCCCTGCCTAACAATCACCAATCAGGAAGAAATTTGAAGTTAAGTCTAAGATTTGGCTCCCAGTACCTGCCAATTACGTGAAAGGCTATAGTAGCACACCAATTAGATGTTTGCCAGGCTAGAAATGCTCACCCCTGCTTGCTGCTTTCTATAAAACCTTGCCTGGAGGAATCTTCAGGGGTTTTCCTCCACCAGAACAGTTCTGCAGGGCAGCAGGGAGGTGAGCCTGAGCTAGCCTAAATAAAGAGTCTGGTGTGATTGCATCAAATCTGCTCCTGACTGGTCTTTCGGTTCACAAACACTTCCTTGGTACTACAGTGTTAAGGCAAGCTAAGGGTCGTTAGCCTATTTCGAGGAACAACACTGTTTAAGGGCTTTAATAATGTGTGCGACAACATCATAAACTATAACAGACCTATAACTTAAGTTATCATAGGGAAGGAAAAGAGAACACAACAGAATAAGTTGTCTAAAGAACCAATATTTTTTTAAATCAATTTTTACAAAAGCAGTAACAGGTTTAAGAAACTCTGTAAAGAAGAGTACACATGGAGGGACCCATGACTCCAGCTATATATGTAGCAGAGGATGGCCATTTCAGACATCAATGAGAAGAGACATCATTGGTCCTGTGAAGGCTGGAGTAGGGGAAGCCAGTCAGGAAAGTTGGGGGGAGGGTTGGTGAGCGGGGGAGGGGGATGGGATAAGGGGTTTTAGGAAAGGGGATGCCATTTGAAATGTAAATAAAGCAAATATCTAATAAAAAATTCTAAAAAAAGAATAAGAACTTCCTAATCGCTTTTACAACATGACATCTAGCGTGCAAAACATTCTTGTTTTCTTATTAAAAAACTACACCTTTGCTGACTAATGTGTTTAAACTAACAGTACAAGTGAACTCTAAAAGAAACACTCTCTCTTCTGTTTATTAGCATGTTGCAAAAAAAAAAAAAAACCAACCAAACAAGATGTGCCTGTATACAACTTAGTTCAAATGCCAAAAGCTAAAAAGAATCTTATAAACAGTCATAGGACAATATTAGACATGGAAAATCTACTTTCTAGTTTTAGAATTATTTCTAGATTAAATATGAAGAAATAATCTATGTGTTATTGATGAAATGTTCCTAAAATGTATTTATATTAAAAATTCTGAAATTCAAAACAAAATAAAGTGAGTCATGTTATATAAATACTATATTAAAAAGTATTGCTAGGAATGAATAAGGTCATTATATAATGGGAAAGTGTCAGGGATATATCAGGAAAATATTAACACATTTAATATTATAGTAAAATATACAATGCAAAATATGATAAAAATTGGTATAATTATTTATAGATCAATATTCTAGGGATGTGTTTTCAGCAGTTTCTATTCTCAAGACATTATATCTTTCAACTAATGCTCCCTAGATGGAGTACAGTACCTAACAATTCTACTTAAAATGTGAACACATCTTATGACAAGACCAGAAGCTAGCCTGCATATTTTTTTTAAAAAAACTAATATCAAACAAATTTTATTACTTGGTGGTTTGAATAAGAATGTCCTCTCATTACCTCAGTTTTATTTAAATCCTTTTTCCCCACTGTTTGGATAAGGTTGTGAAAAAGGTGTGGTCATCTTGTAGGAAGTATGTCAACGAGACTTGTCTTTGCGGTTTCAAAAGTCTTGCGCCATTGCGAGGACACTCTATCTCCTATCTATTATGATTGAAGATGTGGTTCTTCAGCTCTCAGCCACCAGCCCCAGCCGCCATGACTTCCACCTACTGTAATGCTGTCTTCGCTATTATGAGCCTTAACCATCTGGAGCCATAGCTCAGCTAAGCCCTTCCTTCTATAAATTGCCTTGATCATGCCGTTTTTGTAACATCAACAGAAGAGTAAATGGTGTAGCCGCACATATCAAGCTCCAAAGCAATGAACAAAAGAACAATCATAAAACACAATGTGCTTAGAAGTTAAAAAAAAAAAAGTTAAAAAAATATCCACACAACCAAATCTAGGGACACACATTAATCTCAGAAAACTCATGCCTAAAGAACTGCAAAATACCACAGGGCAAAACCTAGTAGTTAAAAAAAGAATGTTTGAAGATGATTGTGTTGGCCACTAAACATAAGGAATTGTCAATATCATAAAGCCAAATAAAACAAAAGGAGCCCCAGAATAAACCCAGAGTATATATAAGGAAAAGCAACACACTAAGAACAACAGGTAATAAAAGAAAAAGTAAAATTAATGGGGACCAATAAGTTTGATAGTTACTTTTCTGTCAAAGACAGTAAACAGAAAAACTTCTTTGCAAGTCCAGTAAAGAGAAAAAGCACAAAAGAACAGAATAAAGGCTTAGAAAAACACGAAATTTAAGGCTTTGAAGGATTTAAGAAGTAATCCTAACTATGGATTTTCATGTGAGTAAGATCTTAAATGTAATTAAGATGTTTCTGAAAGTACATTTCTGAAGTTGACTCAAAAAGAGGGAAAGATTAAATATGTATAATTACAATTAAATCTTTTTACAAGGGAGGAAACAAACTGTGAAGGCTTCATCAAATAACTCCAAAACAATTGTGAGACAAATAATCTAAATATTTTATCTCTTAAGAAGAATAGAAAGTAGAGAACACTCCCTAGCTCAGTGTATGAGGCTAGTTTATTTGGGGAAAAGCTGACCCTGAACTTACAACTGCCCTGCCTTAGCCTCCTGTGTGCTGAAATTGCAGATGCATGTCACCACGTCTACCTTGGGCTAGAATAATGTTGATATGCTGAAACTAACATAGCCAGATTAGCTGCAACTGGTAAATTTTGTTCATGAGCATAGAAAATGAATTCTTAAACATAATAATAGAAAACAGAAGCCATAAATGTATAGAAATGATAATACATCTTGACCAGACTGAGTTTCTCTTATAAATTTGTGGATAATTTAACATTATTAAATCAATTAATGTGATTCACCATATATTCATATACATAGATGAAAAAGAGTTTAACGAGGATGCCACATCGAAATACAATTGATCACAGTCCTAGCCACTCACAAACCCATAAAACAAACAAAAAATGATGAGCCACAGTGCCACCAGTGAACATTTGTAAATCAAGACTGATATTCCTATAATGATACCCAATTCCAGAATAGGTGTGGACCAAGTTATATAATCCTGATGATAACTTTTCTTCTTTTTTATGCATGTACATATACATGTTTGAACATGTGTGTTTATATGTATATGTGTGAGTGTGCATACACATGTATGGAGACCCTAGTTGACATTAGGAATCTCCTTAGATCACTTTCCACTTTATTATTTTAAGGCAGAGCCCTCCAGCTGGAGCCAGAGCTGTTTGATGTGGATAGTCTGGCTAGCCAGCTTGTGCCTCAGTTACCATCTCTGTTCTCAGTGAGGTCATAGATGGGGGGCACTAGGCTTACCTGGCATCTACACAGATTCTGATATTCACTTACGTTTTCTCTTTTTGGAGACATTTGAACATCATTCCCTCTGCCTCGAATGCCTTTCATGATGTTTTCTTATGTTGCTGATTCTTTTTACTCTCCTGTTCTCAGTTTTATTGTAGTTTTCCCAGGAGCATTCCCTAGCTACTTCCTCAAAGTCAGATCTCGCTGACATTTGTGTTCATCCTGGATAGTAATTATAAACTTATTTTCCTTGTCTGTTTGGTTAATGTGTATCAACCACACCAGAATTTTTACTTACACCCGTATAGACGTGATGGTAGGTCAGCTTGACTGGTGCCCATTGCCTTTTACAATAGAAAAGTGCTCAACAATGTATTTATAAATTGCTCTGTATTTCATGTGTGCTAAGTATTTGATGAATGGCCACTAGAATGAATGAAGAGCTTTCCTACGTACCACTAATCATCATGTACAAGATATGGATGAATAATGTTCTTGCAGAAACAGTGATAAAGATATCAAACAATACTCTTAACAAATAGTAACATAGCAAATGTACTAGACAGTGAATGGAATCAGATAAAATCATAAGGAGCCATTTTAGTAAGGAATTCCATCATTGGCTACGTAAACACTATACTCACTTTGTGTTGCAGTTTTAAAAATATTACTATTACACTGAAAATGACATGTGCTATTCTCATGAAAGAATTTCTGGGTATTAGTGCTCTTTCAGACATGTTGTGTTTTGTAATCTGTCCAACTATACAGCTCAGTTTGGGCCCCTGTTTTATTGTATCTACAAACTGCCTCTCACTCAGAGCTAATAGGTTAAGCATTAGATCTTGGAGAAATATCATGAATATTTTACAGATATCTGTAGACTTTACTACTTCATACTAATGCTTCCATTCAAGATTATTTATGGAGCAAGTTCTTTTGAGCATGCCACAGTTTTTTCTTCCATGTGATATGTATTGGTTATGAAATGGGTTTATGTATACACACCTGTTCACACATGTGTAATGCATGTGCATGTGTATACTTGCATTTACATATGTCTGGAAGCCTGGGATGACTTTATGACTCTTTCTTGATGATTTTCCATTTATTTATTGAAGCAGAGTATATGACTTGAACCAATATAATGAACTTGCCTTCGGATGTTTTTCAGTATCTTCTTTTATGGATTCTTTCAGGATTTTCTATGGTCATTTGCTCGTAGGATGAATGTCCTTTAAAAATTTTGGATATTGCAAAAACTTTAAGTGGAAGGCTAAGTTATAGTTAATACAATGTACTTGAATTCATGTTAAATAGGGAGCATTTTGCTGAGTGTTTTTTATCTATGTTTCATCTCAGCAATGATTTTATTTGGCCTAGGAAGAAACTTCCTAAGTTCAGAAACTTTTCCTAAGTTCAGAAAGACTGAGTAGCTTGCCTAGTGTTAAACAGCCTTACAGCTGAGCGAAGTCCGACTTAGGGGGTCCAAGAGAAACCGGGCTATAGGACCTGAAGGAAGTTCGGGGTAACTGGAGTTCAGTCAGGAATCTAAGGGACAATTTTCTCTTCTGGTCTTACATATAGTGGTGACTGATGCCTCAAGGGAAACATGACCTGTAGATTCCCTATTCTGTTCCCTGCTTTCTCTGGTCTGTTGTACCAGTGGTGCCTGGACATCCCCAGCAGAGAGGAAGATCTCGGTATGACATTTGGGGGGGGGGCGGGGGCGGGTAGGGTAGGCCAGAGGACATCCTTGGCAATTGCTACTCTGCAGATGCTATCTACTCTGTTCTGACAGGGTTTATTGTCTCACTGGCCTGGAGCTTGCCAAATAGGCTACACTGAAGAGGATAGCGATTGTCTTCTAGGGATCTGCCTCTCTTTGACTCTTTTTAATATTGGGATTACAAGGAAGTACCACTGTGGTGAATTTTTATTTTTGCTTTTACACATAGGAGCTGGGGGAAATCAACCTTAGTTCCTCTTGTTTGAAAGATGAGCATTGTATGAACTGAGTTATGACATGAACCCTATGGCTCAATTCTTGAGTCTTTACAAAGGGAAGGAGCCTTAGGCAAGGTGCATGCTGCATAGGCCAGAAGCAAGAACCGATTTCCAAGTGGAACTAAGAAATTAGAAACAAGCTATTAAAGGCAGGGGAAGGGTCTGTGGGTATGTCTGAAGATTAGCTATGTTCCACTTCAGATATTTCTGCAGTATTTCAGGGTGAGCTCAGATCTGTGCCTGTCATAGGTTCATTTTTGTCTCTTCTCTTCACAAAGGCATTTCTAGGAGTATCATAATATCTATATTTAATGATACAATAAATGCTCCAAGAGCAACTTACTCATAGGTAAACAGCTCAGGAAATATTGGAGCTGTGCTCACTGCCTGGGTTTTCCAGCTCCAGGCTTAGGATTTTTTGCAAGCCACGGTACACTTTCATGCATCACTAGAAAAAGATGCCCACATCCAGGCCTTGCTGCTAATAGACTCAAGACTGTCCTCATGGAGATGCTGATCAAAACATTACTGAATGGGGATCCTGACAAAGCAAGTGAAATAGCTCCCACTCAAAGCCTGCCAGATGTGGAGTGTTGTGAATATACATCTGGGTTTACAGCCTTAAGCTTTACTACGTACTTTCTGCATAAACTGAAGCAAGTCACTTTGTCATTTTGAGTCTCAAGATTCTAATTTGAGTGACAGGGGAGAATATTCCCTTCCAAGAAGCAGAAATGCATAGTGGAAGGCAGGAGCTCAGCATGTTAGTCTGTTTCCTTGTTGTAAACAAATAGCTCACAGAAATAATTTAAAGGAAGGACAGCTTGCTTAGGGATCACCATTTCAGAGATGTTAGCCCCAAGTCTTTGGTGCCATTGGTTCTTCTCCACAGTGGAACAGACCATTATGGAGCTGGAAAGTGAACCTTGAAGGCTGCTCACCTCATGGCAGAGAAGAAGCAAGGGAGTTAGATGGATCTGGGAAACACGTATAACCTACAAAATCATTCCTCCAGTGACATACTTCCTGGAGGCTTCACCTTCGAAAGTTTCCATAGCCTCTCAGGCAATTGCATTGAGAGCTAAGCACTCAACATATGGGCTACTAGGAAACACTTCCTATCTATACAGTATAACCAGAAAATTTGCATATTGTTGTGTAACATTTTCCTTTGAGATTGAAACACTTTATACCACAGGGAAAATCCTTAAACTAGGAGGTAAACAGACCAGAATAGTTTCAGGAAGTCCCTGAAACTTGTCAGATTCACTAGGCCCCTTCCTCCCAAGAGTGAACAATAAAGGTTCCTGAGAATTTCTGTCAGTAAGTCAAGCTGTAACGAAGATTCTGAGACAAGACCAGATGCTTAGAAGAAACAGAAACTAGCCAAATTAGCTGAAAGAAGTTTAGACCACGTGAGTCACCTAGAAAGGACAATTTCTAGTCTCTTGAACCACCTGCAGGCTGTGTAGTATGTTCCAGGTTTCCAACTTTTGTGATCTGTCTTCAAGTTGGAATTCGGTGCTATATATGTCTTTGACTCATTTCTCCTCCCTTAAGTAATCCCTCAGCAGAAAACTCATTGGTTCATCAAGTAGGACTTTGGTGGTATCCATACTATTGTCTGTCATGAGCTTATTATTTGGAGAGAGTAGATTTGTGTACTGAATCTCCTCAGGAAAAATCTTGTCACATAACAGATGTCTATGTCAAATTACCAGGTTGATTGGTCCAGCCTTTATTATATCATATTTGGTTGCTATCCCTGGAAGGCCTCATCTCTATGAGAAAAGAGGAGTGGATCTAGGGAAAAGGTGTGGGACTGGGAGGAGAGAAAGTAGGGAAAATTTCATGGAAAACTACAGTCAGGATATATTATATAAGAGAAGAATAAATATATAACAAATAAAATGAAATAAGAAGTCCTTTGCTTCCTAAAGTGTGGTCCATGAAGCAATGTTTTATTTTCAATTTTATCTCTAGATAAATGATGCATTATACATGTGATTCCACTGGGTAAGAGTATTTGTAACATTGAGAATTGTTAAAATATTCAGGACTTATATTACTTTTTGAGGACAGTTTATACCTAGAACTTACTATTCAGGAAAAAGAGTGGAGAGGTGGCTACCGTGTCAACCATGGACTGAAACTGAGTGGGTCTTAAATCCCATCTCTACCAATTACTATATGGCCACCATGTTAAGGTTATTCTTCCTAAGGGAGCAGATGCTACACAGAGTGATTTGTATACTATGCATATGTAGCTTAACCTGTTAGCTCCATGCTTAAGAATTTGGATTCTCAGAGTGGTTGGCAGTGCTATCCTCTGATACCTGCTGGGTGCTATGAGGTGCAATCAGGAAAGTGCTGAAGTGGCAACATGGCCTTGCAAGAGGCCAGCTGTGCAACCAGAGGCCGGCTGGGAGGAAGCAGTGTGCTCTGGTGAGTCCAGCCCTGCAGAGTGGAGGATCCAGTCCTGAGGCCTCTGGCAGGAGCCTTCTGGTCTCTGCTTCGGGATCAGGAACAGCCTGGGCAATGGCACCCCATCTCCAGGAAGTGCAAGAGGCCAGCTGTGCACCCGGAGGCAGGCTGGGAGGAGGCAGTGTGCTCTGGCAAGTCCTGTCCAACAGAGCATAGGATCCAGTCCTGAGGCCTCAGCCAGGAGCCTTGCAGTCTCCGCTTTGGGATTGGGAACAGCCTGGACCATGGCACCCCATCTCCAGGCTGTGCAAGAGGCCAGCTGTGCACTGGGAGGCCGGCTGGGATGAGGCAGCATGCTCTGGTGAGTCCAGCCCTACAGAGCATAGGATCCAGTCCTGAGGCCTCAGGCAGGAGCCTTCTGGTCTCTGCCTCTGGATCTGGAACAGCCTGGGCCACAGAACCTGTCTCCAGGCAGTGCAGGAGGCCAGCTGTGCACCCGGAGGCCAGCTGGGAAGAGGCAGCTTGCACTGGTGAGTCCAGCATTGACAAGACCAACTAACACCAGTGAGAACTAGATGGTAAAAGGCAAACGTAGAAATGTTACTAAAAGAAATCAAGGTAATATGACAGCATCTGAACTCAATTCTCCATTAGCAGCATGTCCTGGATACCCCAACACACCAGGAAAACAAGATTTGGATTAAAAATCACTGGTCATGATGCTGTTACAGGAACACATGAAGGACATAAATAAATCGCTTAAAGAAGTTCAGGAGAAAATGGATCAAACGTTAGAAGCCCTTATAAGGGAAACACAAAAATTATTGAAAGAAATTCAGGAGAATACAGAATCCAATAAGGAGGAAACACAAAAATCACTTAAAGAAATACAGGAGAACTTTGGTCAACAGGCTGAGGTCATGAAAGAGGAAACACAAAAATCTCCTAAAGAATTACAGGAAAACACAAACAAGCAAGTGAAGGAGCTAAGCAAAACAATCCAGGATCTAAAATCAGAAGTAGAAACAACTATGAAATCTCAAAGGGAGACAACTTTGGAGATATAAAACCTTGGGAAGAAGTCAGGGGCCATAGATGCAAATATCAACAACAGAATACAAGAGATAGAAGAAAGAATTTCAGATGCTGAAGATACCATAGAAACCATGGACTCAACAGTTAAAGAAATGCAAAATGCAAAAAGCTTGTAACCCAAAACATCCGGGAAATCCAAGATACAATGAGAAGATCAAACTTAAGGATTATAGGAATAGGTAAGAGTAAAGATTTACAACTTAAAGGGCCAGCAAATATCTTCAATAGAATTATGGAAGAAAACTTCCCTAACCTAAAGAGAGAGATGCCCATGAATATACAAGAAGCCTACAGAACTCCAAACAGACTGGACCAGAACAGAAATACCTCCCATCACATAATAATCAAAACCCCAAATGTACTAAACAAAAAAGGAATATTAAAGGCAGTAAGAGAAAAAGGCCAAGTAGCATATAAAGGAAGACCTATCAAAATCACACCAGACTTCTCACCAGATACTATGAAAGCTAGAAGATCCTGGGCAGATCTCATGCAGACATTAAGAGAACACAAATGCCAGTCAAAACTACTATACCCAGCAAAACTCTCAATCACCTTAGATGGAGAAACTAAGATATTCCATGACAAAACCAAGTTTACCCAATATCTTTCCACAAACCCAGCCCTACAAAGGATAATAGGAGGAAAACACCAATACAAGGAGGGAAACTTCACCCAGGAAAAAGCAAGATTGTAACCTTCTTTCATCAACCCCAAAAGAAGATAACCAATCAAATTTAAAATATAACACCAAAAATGAAGTAAGTAATAATCACTATTCCTTAATATTTCTTAACATCAATGGGCTCAATTCCCCAATAAAAAGACATAGACTAAGAGACTGGATACGTAAACATGACCCTACATTTTGCTGCATACAGGAAACACACCTCAGTGTCAAAGACAAACACTACCTTAGAGTAAAAGGCTGAAAGACAAATTTACAAGCAAATGGTCTCAGGAAACAAGCCAGAGTAGCCATTCTAATATCAGATGAAATTGACTTTCAACTCAAAGTCATCAAAAGAGACTCTGAGGGAAACTTCTTGCTGGTCAAAGGAAAAATACACCAAGAAGAACTCTCAATCCTGAACATCTATGCTCCAAATGCAAGGGCACCCTCATTCATAAAAGAAACTTTACTAAAGCTCAAAGCACACATTGCACCTAACACAATTATTGTGGGTGACTTCAACACTGCATTTTCCTCAATGAACCGATCAGGAACACAGAAACTGAACAGGGACACAGTGAAGCTAGTTGAAGCTTTGGACCAATTAAATTTAACACATATATATATATATATATATATATATATATATATATATATATATATATATATATATATATATATATATATATCCTAAAGCAAAAGAATATACCTTTTTCTCAGCACCCCATGGTATCTTCTCCAAAATCAATCATATAATTCGTCACAAGACAGAACTCAACATATATAAAAAGATCAAAATAATCCCATGCATCCTATCAGATCACTATGGAGTAAAAGTGGTCTTCAATAGCAACAAAAACAGCAGAAAGCCCACATCTACGTGGAAACTGAACAATATTCTACTCAATGATACCTTGGTCAAGGAAGAAATAAAGAAAGAAATCAAAGACTTTTTAGAATTTAATGAAAATGAAGACACAACATACCCAAATCTATGGTACACAATGAAAGTGGTGCTAAGAGGAAAACTCATAGCCCTGAGTGCCTCCAAAAAGAAAATGGAGAGAGCATACACTAACAGCTTAATGAGATACCTGAAAGCCCTGGAGCAAAAAGAAGCTAATTCACCCAGGAGGAGTAGAAGGCAGGAAATCATCAAACTCAGGGCCGAAATCAATCAAGTAGAAACAAAGAGAACCATACAAAGAATCTACAAAACCAGGAACTGGTTCTTTGAGAAAATCAACAAGATAGATAAACCTTTAGCCAGACTAACCAAAGGGCACAGAGACAGTATCCAGATTAACAAAATGAGAAATGAAAAGGGAGATATAACAACAGAAACAACAGGAAATTCAAAAAATTATCAGATCCTACTACAAAAGCCTATACTCAACACGACTGGAGAATCTGGAGGTAATGGACAGTTTCCTAGACAGATATCAGACACCAAAATTAAATCAGGATCAAATGGATCATCTAAACAGTCCCATAACCCCTAAAGAAATAGAAGGGGTCATAGAAAGTCTCCCAATCAAAAACAAACAAACAAACAAACAAAAAAAAAAAAAAACCCACAGGACCAGATGGCTTCAGTGCAGAATTCTATTAGACCTTCATAGAAGTCCTAACACCAATACTCTTCAAACTATTCCACAAAATAGAAACAGAAGGAACACTACCCAACTCCTTCTATGAAGCCATAATTACGCTGATACCAAAACCACACAAAGATCCATCAAAGAAAGAGAACTTCAGGCCAATTTCCCTTATGAATATTGATGCAAAAATACTTAATAATATTCTTGCCAACTGAATCCAAGAAGACATCAAAACGATCATCCACCATGATCAAGTAGGCTTCATCCCAGGGATGCAGGGATGGTTCAATATAAGGAAATCCATCAATGCAATCCACTTCATAAACAAAGTCAAAGAAGAAAACCACATGGGCATTTCATTAGATCCTGAAAAAGCATTTGACAAAATTCAGCATCCTTTCATGCTAAAAGTCTTGGAAAGAACAGGAATTCAAGTCCCATACCTAAACATATTAAATGTTAAAGCAATATACAGAAAACTGTTAGCCAACATCAAACTAAATGGAGAGAAATTTGAAGCAATCCCACTAAAATCAGGGACTAGACAGGGCTGCCCCCTTTCTCTTTATCTTTTCAATATTGTACTTGAGGTACTAGTTCGGGCAATTAGACAACATAAGGAGGTCAAAGGGATACAAACTGGAAAGGAAGAAGTCAAATTATCACTATTTGCAGATGACATAATAGTCTACTTAAGTGACCCGAAAACCTCCACCAGAGAACTCCTACAGCTGATAAACAACTTTAGCAAAGTTGGTGGTTATAAAATCAACTCAAGCAAATCAGTTGCCTTCCTATACTCAAAGGAAAAGCAGGCTGAGAAAGAAGTTAGGGAAATGACACCCTTCACAATAGCCACAAACAATAAAAGTATCTTGGTGTGACTTTAACCAAACAAGTGAAAGATCTATAGGACAAACTTCAGGTCTCTGAAGAAGGAAATTGAAGAAGACCTCAGAAAATGGAAAAATCTTCCATGCTTGTGAATCGGCAATATTAATTAATATAGTTAAAATGGCCATCTTGCCAAAAGCAATCTACAGATTCAATGCAATCCCCATCAAAATCCCAACACAGTTCTTTACAGAGTTAGGAAAAGTGATTCTTTTTTTTTTATTCGATATAATTTATTTACATTTCAAATGACTTCCCCTTTTCTAGCCCCCCCACTCCCCAAAAGTCCCGTAAGCCCCCTTTTCTTCCCCTGTCCTCCCACCCACCCCTTCCCACTTCCCCGTTCTGGTTTTGCTGAGTACTGTTTCACTGAGTCTTTCCAGAACCAGGGGCCACTCCTCCTTTCTTCTTGTACCTCATTTGATGTGTGGATTATGTTTTGGGTATTCCAGTTTTCTAGGTTAATATCCACTTAATAGTGAGTGCATACCATGATTCACCTTTTGAGTCTGGGTTACCTCACTTAGTATGATATTCTCTAGCTCCATCCATTTGCCTAAGAATTTCATGAATTCATTGTTTCTAATGGCTGAATAGTACTCCATTGTGTAGATATACCACATTTTTTGCATCCACTCTTCTGTTGAGGGATACCTGGGTTGGAAAAGTGATTCTTAAATGCATCTGGAATAACAAAAATCCCAGGATAGCTAAAACTATTCTCAACAGTAAAAGGACTTCTGGGGGTATCAGTATTCCAGACCTCAAGTAATACTACAGAGCAGTAGTGTTAAAAACTGCATTGTATTGGCACAGTGATAGGCAAGTGGACCAGTGGAATAGAATTGAAGACCCAGAAATGAATCCACACACCTATGGTCACTTGATCTTCGACAAAGGAGCAGAAAACATCCAGTGGAAAAAAGATAGCCTTTTCAACAAATGGTGCTGGTTCAACTGGAGGTCAGCATGCAGAAGAATGCGAATTGATCCATTCTTATCTCCTTGTACTAAACTCAACTCCAAGTGGATCAAGGACCTCCACGTAAAACCAGACACACTGAAAATAATAGAAAAGAAACTGGGGAAAACCCTTGAGGACATGGGCACAGGGAAAATGTTCCTGAACAGAGCACCAATCACTTATGCTCTAAGATCAAGAATTGACAAATGGGACCTCATAAAATTACAAAGTTTATGTAAGGCAAAGGACACTGTCAAAAGGACAAAACGGCAACCAACAAATTGGGAAAAGATTTTCACCAATCCTACATCTAATAGAGGGCTAATATTCAATATATACAAAGAATTCAGGGAAGAACTCAGTTAGACCCAGGGAACCAAAAAACCCTCTTAACAATGGGGTACAGCTCTACAACAATGGGTTAGAGATCTACAACAAAGAATTTTCACCTGAAGAATTTTGGATGGCCAAGAAGCACTGTAAGAAATGTTCAACATCATTAGTCATTAGGGAAATGCAAATCAAAACAACCCTGAGATTTCACCTCAGACTAGTCAGAATGGCTAAGGTTAAAAACTCAGGAGACAGCAGGTGTTGGCAAGGATGTGGAGAAAGAGGAACACTCCTCTACTGCTGGTGGGACTGCAAGATGGTACAACCACTTTGGAAATCAGTCTGGCGGTTCCTCAGAAAACTGGACATGACACTTCCAGAGGACCCTGCTATACCTCTCCTGGCCATATACCCAAAGGATTCCCTGGCATGCAATAAAGACACATGCTCCATTATGTTCATAGCAGCCACACTTATAATAGCCAGAAGCTGTAAAGAACCCAGATGCCCCTCAAAGGAGGGATGGATACAGAAAATGTGGTATATTTACACAATGGAATACTACTCAGCAATTATAAACAATGAATTCACAAAATTTTTAGGCAAATGGTTTGATCTGGAAAATATCATCCTAAGTGACGTAACCCAATCACAAAATAATACACATGTAATGCAATCTCTGATGAGTGGATATTAATTAGCCCAGAAGCTCTGAATGCCCAAGGCACAATTAGCATAAGAAATGACTCCCATGATGAAGTAAGGAGAGGGTCCTGATCCTGGAAAGTCTTGATTTAGCATTGGAGGGGAGTATCAGGTCAGAGAAAAAGGAGAGAGGTGATTGGAGAATGGGTGGAGAGAAGAAGGTTTATGGGACATATGGGGAGGGGGGGACTTGGAAAGGGGAAATCATTTGAAATGTAAACAAAGAATATAGAAAATAAAAATATATAATAAAAAAAGAATTTGTATTCTCAAGAAAGCTATTTACTTGTGATGTGTACTTGGCATAGTTAGTTAATTTTTCTACCCTTCACATTTTCTTGCCTCTATAATGGGAATACTTTCTTCAGAATACTGTTGGATAATAAAAAAAAAAACAATTAGTAAAAAAAATCTTTGAAACCTAATAACTGTTCAATATATCTTGACTCCCATTGCTGGTAAATATTGTTATTGTTGCAAGTTTTTTCTTTTAAAAATTATGTTTATGTGTGTCTGTGTGTGCAGGTGTGCACACGTTTGTTTGTATGTGTGTGTCCAGGTGTTCATTTATCAAGGAGTTCACGCCACGGAGTTTGTGGTCAGAGGACAACTTGCAGGAGCCAGTTTTCTCCTTTTACCAGGTGGCTTCTGGAGATCAAATTCAGCTTCCAATGCTTGACAGCAAGATCCTTCACACTCTGAGACATTTTCTAGTCCTAAATATTTTCATGTTTTATTGATGCAGAATAATTATATATACTTACATAGTCCTGTATGAGACTAAATACCTCAAGGATCCAGTGAAGACAGGGAGGAGGAAGTGAGTATGTAATGTTATCTGGTGTCTGTAGGAGTCTGCAGGGCGCTTGGGGAGGACAAGTGTCCTTGTCAGCATCATATGCCAGAGTTGTGGGCTCTCCCTGTAGCTCTCAGCTATGTGATCAGCCTTCCTTCCTGCACTTCACAAGTAGTACATAATGATTTGCATAAGTGATCAAAAATAGCACATAATGAAATCTGAAATGTGTCAGAAAATTAAAGTAGCAAACTGAAGTGAAAAATCTTAGAAAACAGTAGAAAAGGTGAAGAGTGGTGGACCCCCATTGTTTTCCTGTGATGAGTATCAAGAAATAATGAAGAATCATGGGAACCCCTTGAGTTAAAAAAATAACATCCTTGGAGGTGACAAAGGGGAAGATGTAATCTTTTTCAAAGATGATATCATGAGATGATACAAACACACACACACACACACACACACACACACACAGATTGATTAAAATAGTAGGAATATTAAATTTTATTTAATATAGAATTTGAACAAACTAAGATATTCAGAAGAAATAAAATTGTTAAAGACTGAAAACAGTAAGGCTAGTGGTAGAAACAAAATAAATGTAATAAATATACCTTTAAAAGGTATAGACAAGAAATGAAGTTAACAACTTTTAATATATGAGATATCTAATGCCATAGTGCAATTTGAAAGATAGACTATGGCAGCGAAAACCATTAATGTGTTTTTCTTAGATATCTGTATCATGATGTTCAGAGGTGAATATAGGAGCAGCCAAGAGTGTCTCCAGGCTAAGAGCTCAGAGATCCCTGCCAACCTTTGATAAGTCATTTTACAAAAACTGTCTCCATATCCACCTGTGTTCTAGATACTGTACTTTACATTTTTGGTATACTATTTTAATGAGCAATTCATGTTATAGATGACAGGGACTCATAAAAGATACATAATTGCTCAAGTCCCAGACCCAGGAAGTAACAACAGGGTGACCAAATCACCCACGCTTGCTGTAACAATGAATTTTTCTTCCAAAGAGCAGAACTAGCAGGAGATTGGAAAGCCCCGATAGTGCTTATATAGCAAGGAGGAACAGCTTGGCATGATGAAGAGGCCCCACACTTGCATATTTATTTCAGTGTAATTCAAAATAGTCAAGATATGGAAACAACCTTAAAAAAACCAAAGTTGTTTTCATTGAAAGAAGCACAGTGTGGTCGTTTTGGTAACAGAATTGATATAGCATTTAGAACTAAGCATTAAGCTTTGTACAGTAGGGTCCATCAGGATTCACCAGGGTTTACAATAGCAAACGTTTATATTTTTAAAGAATTGAGGAGGAGGAAGGAGAAAATGTGGTGGCAGGGGCTCAGTGAGGGGAGAAGCAGAAGAGAAATAGCATGGAAAGGGGAAATTAACTATGTGTTTGGCTAAGCCTAAAATAAATAATGACTGATTTATTGCTGAGATATTTGTAGAAAACTTGTTTATTCCTGATTCTTCACAAATAACCTTATTCAAAATGGGGTACGGAGCTAAACAAAGAATTTTCAACTGAGGAATACTGAATGGCTGAGAAGTACCTAAAGAAATGTTCAACATCCTTAGTCATCAGGGAAATGCAAATCAAAACAACCCTGAGATTCCATCTTGCACCAGTCAGAATGGCTAATATCAAAAACTCAAGTGACAGCACATGCTGGTGAGGATGTTTAGCAAGGGGAACACTCCTCCATTGCTGGTTGGAGTGCAAACTTGTACAGCTACTTTGGAAATCAATTTGGTGGTTTCTCAGAAAATTGGGAATAGTTCTACCTCAAGACCCAGCTATGGCCCTTGATGAGACTCCTAGCATCGGGGGAATATGGAACCTGAGGTTGCCGCCCCTGTAGCTAGACAAGACTTCCAGTAGAGGGAGGAGGACACAAATATACCCACAAAACCTTCAACTCACAATTTGTTTTACCTACAAAGTGTGTAGGGATAAAGATGGAACAGAGATGGAGGGAATAGCCCACCAAAGGCTGGTCCAACTTGAGACTTACTCCATGGGAGAGATCCAACCCCTGCTACTATTAATGACACTCTGCTATGATTGCAAACAGCATCTGTTTGCAAACTGTCATTTGAGAGGTTTCATCCAGTAGTGGATGGAGGCCGAGGCAGAGACCCACAGCCAAACATTAGGTGGAACTCAGGAGTCTTGTGGAAGAGTCTGGAAGAGTTGGGGGAAGGATTAAGAGAGCCAGAGGGATCAAGGACACCACAAGAAGACCCACAGAGCCAACTAACCTGGGCCCATGGAAGTCATAGAGACTGAACTACCACCCAAAGAGCATGCAGGGGCTGGAACTTGGCTCTTTATGAGTTTGTAGCAGGTCTTCATGTGGGTGCCCAAACAATTGGAGTGGGGGCTGTCTCTAACTCTGTTGTCTGCTATTTGATCCCCTTCCCTAACTGGGCTGCCTTGTCTTTCCTCAATGGAAGAGGATACCCTTTGTCTTGATGTGACTTGAGGTACCACAGTGGGTGGGTACCCAGAGGAAGGACTCTCCTTGTCTGTGTATAAGGGGAGGCAGAATGGGAAAATATGGGTGGTAGGGTGAGACTTGGAGGAGGAGAAGAGGGAGAGAGCTGTGATGGGGATGAAAATGAATAAAGAAATAAGTTAATGAAAAACAAAACAAAAGAAAAAACAAACAACTCCCCTCCCAAATAGATTTTGATGGAAACTGTGGGGCTGGGGAAGGAGGAACGAATAATTTCTTAGTGTTCTTTTTTTCCCAACTGGCCAGGGTATTTCTACATCTTTGATTTTAGAGGCTGAGAGTCAGCATCTGATCATGATTTTTATTATCATAGTCTATTTAAGTTGTAATCTATGCACTGGGTGATTGCCTATAGCCAATGTGCTAGGCATGGTTTCTTGAATGAGGATACAGGATACAGAACAAGGTTTTGTCCTCCTGGAGGACATATTCTTATGAACTGGGTGTTTCTTCAAGAGAGAGGGGGGAAGAAGGAGAGAGGAAGGGAGAGAGGGATATGGAGAGGGAGAAAGGGAGAAGGAGGAGAGGGAGAGGGAGAGAAAACAAACCTATGTGACCCAGGTTTGTTGTGAGGATAAAATGAAACAATGCACATGACTCTAGTTTGGAGATAATTGGATCCTGGCAGTCTGCAAGTGTTAATTCTCCATGAGTGGCTATAAAGATGAAATGAGGACCTCACATGCAAAGTGCTTAGCATCTGCCTGATACATAGCCAACACCCTGCATGGCAGGCAGTGATATCCTACACAGGCTGCCTCCTCTCTCTCGTCTGTCTCTGTCTCTGTTTCTTTCTCTGTCTCTCTCTCTGTCTCTCTGTCTCTGTCTCTGTTTCTCTCTCTCTCTCTCTCTCTCTCTCTCTCTCTCTCTCTCTCTCTCTCTCTCTCTCTGTGTGTGTGTGTGTTTGTGTGTGTGTGTTAGGGCTTCTATTGTTGCAACAAAACCACAATGACCAAAAAAGCAAGTTGAGGATCATAGTCCATCACTACACGAAATCAGCCCAGGAACACAAGCAAGGTTGGAACTTGGAGGCAGGGACTGATGCAATGGCCATGCATGGGAGCTGCTTACTGACCTGCTTCACATGGCTTGCTCAAAACCTACTTTCTTATAGAACCCAGGACCACCATTGTGGGATGGAACAACCCACAATGCCCTGGGTCTCCCACATTGATCACTAATTGAGAAAATGTCTTGCAGCTGGATCTCATGAAGGTCTTTTCTCAATGTAGGTTCCTTTCTCTCTGGTGACTCTGGCTTTTAGCATGTTGACACACAAAACTAGCCAGCAAAGTGTGTGTAGAGGATGAGCTTTCCTGTGTATCTGAAGGCCAACAATCAACCTTAAATGTCTTCCTCTCTTTCTCACCACTTGAGTTTTTGATAACAAGGTTCCTTGCTCTGCCTGGAGATTTCATTTCATCAACACTGGCTGGTGAGTAAGATCCCTATATTTCTCTGTCCTTACCCCTCAGCCAGGTCACTATCAAGCCTGGCATTTGCCCATGGTTGCTGAGGATCCGAATTTGGATCTCCACTCAACCACCACTTTACCTACTAAGTTCAACCCCTCTTTTGACTCTTTTCTCCCTCCCTCGTGTGTGTCCTGGATTCTAGTTACTCGGGGTAACTTGAAAGTAGCTGTGCCAGTTTGCTGGTTATTCCCTTCTCCTAGGCTTTGCCTTTCTGTGTCCTATGTTCCCCAAGCTGGTTCCTGTGGGCAGCATCTATCTGATGTCTTCAGCCTCAAATGCCATTTGAGTCTGCCTAGTCCAAGAGGGAGGTAGGGGAATCCAGAGATGAAGGAGGGATGGAGGGAAGATGGGGCAGCAGAAGGAAGGGGAAGGCAAGAGAAAAGAGTGTCGCTCATCCTACAGTTTGGGTGATGACTGTGTTCCTCTAAAGTGCTGCAGTTCTCATCATGATCTGCTGATACCACCCACACCCTTGCCTGTGTAAGTCCCTAGAGCAGAAACAGTTTCCTTATGGCTCAGGTGTGGGCAGCTAATCAAGGCAACTTGCCTATAATCTTATCTCAATCTCTGCCTAAGCTCACATCATATACTCCTTTGAATGTCTGTTTCCTGTTGGAACCCTAGGTGATATAAACAACACTACAAGATCAATAACATCTCCAGATCCTTTGGACATTTAGTTCCTTTTCCATGAATTGTCATTTTTAATCAGGTGCACATGCATATGCACATAAACACACACACACACACACACACACACACACACAGAGAGAGAGAGAGAGAGAGAGAGAGAGAGAGAGAGAGAGAGAGAGAGAGAGAGAGAGAGAGAGAGAGAAACAGGGATACAGAGACAGAGAGACAGAGTAATGTAAAGTTCTAGGACTTAAGATGTAGTAAAAGCCTCCGAAACTCCTCCCATGACATAAGCATTCCTATGCTGCACTGCTGTCCTGCTGTCCTGCTGTCCTGCTGTCCTGCTTTGGAGCCTGTGCTGACTGCAGTGCCTCAGGGCTACTGTTGGTTAGGAGGCTCATCTGTGGGTTCTGAGGGTAATGACTGCTGTCTGCCATTGCTGGGTCTCTGTACTTGACACAGAGTGGTCAGTCAGTAAATGTGTGTTGACAGTTGTCTGGAGGAGCAGCTGGGATATTTGGTGTGATAGTCACTGAAGAGGCACAAGTGACCTCTGCGTGCCCATCCCTGTGTGAAGGCCATTTCTTAAGGGCAAGTCAGATGTCTTTTCAAGAGACCGCATTACTGAACCATGGGGATTTTCCAGGTTCATTCACTCTGGCAACCAAGAGAGTTTCCCCTCTAATTTCCCCCATTATCCAAGGACCCATTATCCAAAAGAGTTTTATAAATGTAGCTCCTAGGCTTTCCCATTTGCTTATGTAACATGAGCTCTTTGCAAAGGTCAAGTTTTTATGTCACCACAGCCCTTGGTAATAGGTAAATCATTTCTCTGTGTCATCAAATGTTGGGGCCAGTATTGGAAAATAAGGAAGCAAATTCAGGGAAACAATAACAATAAATATGTCTCTCACAAGCTCTGCTTATATCACTGTAATGTCAAATAATGAAACTTCAGAATGAATCCACTCCCAAATGTTGTAATCCTGTTCCCAGAAAGGTGTGTGCCAAGGCCAGGATGAGAGATATTCCAAGAGCCTTTTGCTCAAGTATAGCATCTTGGTTTCTTGCTATACTGATATTTTAGGAAAAAAAAATCGACTCCTATTTACAATGACTAAATATATGAGATTCATTGCATGAAACCAAAAATAGAACAAAAAAACTTGCACTGTCTAAACGATATTAAATCTAAAATGAGAAGTTATGCCCAGGAAATAGCAGAAACATAATAACGAATGTACAAACTGAAAACATGACACTCTCCTTGCAGAAATATCTTTATTGGGTTGATTGATTAGGTTGTATCAGCTAAGAAGAAACATATGTTACTGAAAGGCTATTCAGGATGTTAATGGCTCAGGAAGAAAATCAGAGCCCTCTATAAAGATGGATTTTGTCATCTAAACTCACAAGTGGATGTTCAAAAGAATAGGGGCCATTTTCCTACCCCGGAACCCTGGTAGTTATCTGGAGAGGATTCATTTCTCATGACTGGGATGGGAGGGTGCGCTGCTGCTGGTGGAAGCCAGCAATATTACCAAATGTATTGGTAGTCAAGTCAGTCCCTCTTCCTCCAACAGGGATTTACTTGACTCCTGAACTGGGGACTAAAAAACCCTTTCCACCAGGTGGCCATGTGAAGTTCAGTGATCTCCCCCTCAGGGATCAGCACGCAGTTCAGTTTTCAAAATTCCTTGTAGCTAAATATAATCATTCTATTTTAAACATTTCAGCATTTATTTGTGGTGTGTGGGGGTGTGTGCATGTGTGTGTGTGTGTGTGTGGTGCATGTGTGTGTGGGTGATGGTGGTGGTGGTGGTGGTGGTATGTGTGTGTATGGTAGGGTATGTGTGTGGGGAATGTATAAGATGTGTGTGGCCTTTATGTGAGAGGTGTGTATGATGTGGATGAGGGTGTGTGTGTGTGTGTGTGTCGTGCATATATTTGGTGTAGTATGTGTGTGTGAATAGATATGTATATGGTATGTATGGTATGTGGTGTATGTGAGTGTGTTGTATATATGTGTATGTGAGTAGTATGTATGGTATATGGTATATGTGTGTATGTGAATGCATATGTGTATGGTATGTATGGTATGTGGTGTGTGTAGTGTGTGTGTTTGTGTGTGGTTTGTATGGTATGTGGTGTATGTGTGTGGTGTGGTATGCATGTGTATGTATTGTATATGGTATGTATGGTATGTGGTGTATTATATATAAGCATGTGTAGTGTGTGTATGTGTGCTTTGTGGGATATGTGTTTTGTGTGATGTGGAGGAAACGTATGTTTATGTATGTGTGTGTATGTGTATGATGTGTGGTGTGTGGCATGTGGTGTGGTGTGTGTGTATGGGTTGTATGAGTATAAATTTGCATATGATCTGTGTAAGGTGGTGTGTGTATGTGTGTGTCTATAGTTTGTGTGTGTGAGGGGTGTGTGTCTGTCTGTGTGTGTATGTGACTGAGGTTACTATCAGACATTTCTAAGAGCTAGCCACCTTTTAGTTTGAGAGGGGTCTTTTAGTGGCACCCGGAGTTAGCTAATTAAGCGAGGATGACTGGCTATCAAGCTGTGTCTCTTCACCTACTCAGCACTCATGACTAGCCTCATGTTTGCTGCACAAACACTTGACAACTGTGCTATCTCCCTGCTCAACTCCCATTTCCATAATTCTGATCTTGCCATATGGGCTTATTTCCTTTGTGTAAATGAGACTTTAAAGCTATTCTTTGAGTTGCATCCTAGCTACAAACATCAGACAGAATGTTCTCTCTCCCTTCAAGCAACTCAAATCTGATGAGGAAGACAGACATGACACATGGATTTAGCATATGGAGCTTGACAATCAGGGCAAAGATGCATAGAGAATACCTATACCTGATGTAAGAACACTTAACATTGCTGAACATCTGTCACAACCATTGTGACCCTAGCTCCTCATTTGGATTCACACAGGAAGCAAGCGCTCTGGCTGTTATTAGCGCCACCACAGCCCTTGTTCAGTCACAATGTTTTTGACAGTGATAATTCCTTTAAGGCCCAAAGCATACAAAGTCTTTTCACGATAATCCGGATTTTGTAGGTGAGGGAAATAAGGTAAAATTTACTAAGTCCCTGTTCAGGGAACTTCTTTATGGCGGTGGTGGTGCTGGGATTGGGAGTCATTTACTTAGATTTCAGAAGCCACTTCTGGAAGCTACATTGCACAACAGTACAGTCAGGAAGCTTCCTGGGAAAACTGGGTTTAAGTTCAAATTGGAATAACAGAGTTGGGTTAGGAGAGCGGAGATGGAGGTACATTGTTCTGAGAGAGTGGACTATAGAAAGGAGGGAAGAGCAAGAACATTTGGCAAGGTGTAACACAGCAGCATTTGTGGAGAGAAAGATTACATTTGGAGAGACTGGCCCTGGATGTGACAGCTGGGAGAGGCTGAGCTGAGCCCTAACTCCATCAGCTACTCAGGACATACTGTGGTCATCTCATCAGTCTCTCCGTGTATGGCCTTGTTTTAAATGGTAAGATAAAAGGCGAGAGCTCTCCTAATTTGTTCCGGAATTATTTCACAATGGAGCCAGGAATATACCTGATTCCAAAACCCTTCCATTCAACTCAAGTGTATCCAGTCTTAATGTTCAGAAATTTCTTTCTTATGATTTTAGGATTCACAAACATATCCTTCTGTATTCATACACACCTGTCTGTCTGTATGCATGCATGTATAATGTATGTATGTATGGCAAATTTGGGGTTGAGAGGCAGGAAGAGAAATAAAACAATTGTATAGATGAAGCATCTTAAATAATTCTGTATGCTTGAATAGTTTTGACATAGTAAGAACATGAAGATCCAATAATCTATGTCACCCTGTAGGCTCTAAAGGTGGACTCACTTCCCTGGTTTCAACATGTCACTCAGATAAATGATACATCTCTCCCCCCCACACACACACACATATTATGAACTCTAAACATAATCTAACTGCTTTGTTTGGAGATCAATCATACTGAGGGAAAATCTGAACATGTTGGAGTTGTTGAAACAGTATATAGACATTTACTGATTGTTTTTTTTTGTGTGTGTACATTGAAGAGATTTTCCTTAAACCAGATTTAGTCCTTTACTTTAAAACCTAACCATGCTGTCTTTGATAGAGTTTCACTTGTGACAAAACACCATGACCAAAAAAGCAAACTGGGAAGAAATTGTTTATTTGACTTACACTTCCATAATATTGATGTTTGTACTGGCTGGTTTTGGGTGTCAACTTGACATAGGCTGGAGTTATCACAGAGAAAGGAGCTTCAGTTGGGGAAGTACCTCCATGAGATCCAGCTGTGGGGCATTTTCTCAATTAGTGATCAAGTGGGGGAGAGCCCCTTATGGGTGGTACCACCTTTGGGCTGGTGCTCTTGGGTTCTATAAGAAAGCAGGCTGAGCAAGCCAGGGGAAGCAAGCTAGTAAGAAACATCCCTCCATGGCCTCTGCATCAGCTCCTGCTTCCTGACCTGCTTGAATTCCAGTCCTGACTTCCTTTAGTGATGAACTGCAACGTGGAAGTGTAAGCTCAATAAACCCTTTCCTCCCCAACTTGCTTCATGGTCATGATGTTTGTGCAGGAATAGAAAGCCTGACTAAAACAATGTTCATCATCAAAGGACATCAGGACCCAAACTCAAGCAGGACGGGAACCTGGAAGCAGGGGCTAATACAGAGGCCATGGAGGGCTGCTGCTTACTGGCTTGCTCTCCATGACTTACACAGCCTTCTTTTTTATAGAACCCAGGACCACCAACCCATGCATGGCACCATCCGCCATCGCCTGAGACCTCCCCCATCAATAATGAATAAAAATGCCTTATATCCAGATATTATGGCTACATCTTCTAAATTAAAGTTTCTTTTATTCAGATAACTCTAGTCTGTGTGTCAAGTTGACTGAGACCAGCCAGCACACCCAGTAAAGCAATGATTTCCAAGGCAGAGTAGGTTTCACTCAAGGAGCAAAACAAACAAGCAAACAAACAGAAATAAAAACAAGAATTTTTCAAGTACTTTTATGACCCGTGTAACTAACAGAAAATGTGGAAGAGAGAAAGAGGAGAGGAAACCACTAGAAAAGAAACAACCTTTAGTAGTTCTAACTCTTGATAGATACCTAGCAGTGAACTTAGCAATAGCCAGTGCATATGAAATGTTTGTTGGATCAAACAATGAATGAGTGGCCCCTGTGTTCCTACTGTCAGAAAATAATTCATTGCCTTCTCTAAGAGGCCTTGTCTTGTGGACACAAGGACACTTTCAATCCTGCTTTGGAAATGAAGTCTATAAATATTCGTAGTCAGGCAAATCGGATATGTTTTGAAGTCCAAAGTGGACACTGATTCAATTCTCTTCCTTCTTAATACAGGACCTGTCAGACATTGTATCTAAAGTGCTTTATGGATAGAGCAAGAGGGAGAAAAGGGCCCAATGAGACTGAGACTGGTATATATTATTCCACTTTGGGATGTGTTCTGAACAGGTCATGGGCAGGGCACTGAGAAAAAAAAAAAAAACAACAGTGTATTTGCTACAGTAATAGTTCCTGACATACGGGGGGATTATTAGGGCTGTGATTTAGCTTCCTCGAAGAGTACTTTGTCTAAAACTACTTGTAATGAATGTAAGCATGGAGGTGGTGGAATAGGTCTGGGATGTTTTAGTCTAGCTTGGGGAAAACATATAGAAGACACTGGTCTGGGAAAATACTGTAGGCAACTTTAGTATTGTTAAGTCACGCTAAGTGACCTTTAATGCAGCAGAAGGGAAAAGGAACAGTATACAGCTCCAGGATTTCTTTAACATTTACTCTAGCCCAGATGTTGATGCAGGAGCATCCTGGTAAAGGTATAAAAGGAAAGATGTGACACAGTCATCATACTCTGAGAGTGGGGATAGGGGAAGTGGTTGGGTCAATGAATGGAGCAGAGAGACAGTGTAAGACTTGTTTGGCTCCTGAAGCAGTTGTCGTAATGAGTGTAATTGATACAGTTTATCTTCCTCTTGGAAACTTCACCAGAGAAGTGGAGCCCACTAAGCACAGGGTGGGGGGTAACTCTTAGAATATATGTGAAGTGAATCCTAGTGGCAAAGTGATGAATCCTATGAAGTCAAAGATCTCCCTTCAACAATGACAGATGCTTGATCCCAGGATCATTTCTGTCAGACAGGTCTAAAGTATCAGCCTCTTTTGATGACCACCTCAAGAAAAAGGAGGAGGGGAGGAGGAGATAGATGAGATAGAGAAGGAGAAGGAGAAGGAGAAGGAGAAGGAAAAGGGAAAGGGGAAAGAGAAAGGGAAGGAGGGAGTGGGGGAGGGAAGAAAGGAAGGAAGAAAGGAAGGAAGGAAGGAAGGAAGGAAGGAAGGAAGGAAGAAAGGAAGGAAGGAAGAAAGGAAGGAAGGAAGAAAGGAAGGAAGGAAGAAAGGAAGGAAGGAAGAAAGGAAGGAAGGAAGGAAGGAAGGAAGGAAGGAAGGAAGGAAGGAAGGAAGGAAGGAAGGAAGGAAGAAAGGAAGGAAGATATCATCCAAAGCTGGGTGGTTGTGGTGCACACCTGGGAGGCAGAGGCAGGTGGATTTCTGAGTTTGAGGCCAGCCTGGTCTACAGAGTGAGTTCCAGGACAGCCAGGACTATACAGAGAGAAACCCTGTCCCCCCCAAAAAAACCCAAATCCAAAAAAAAAAAAGATATCATCCAAAGTACTGCTCCAAGACAGAAAAACCCTGGATCCCTGGATATATAAAAGCTTATAACCCCAATTCAGAATATCTGCCAAAAGATTATCTCAGCCTAAAACTGCCTACAGGATCCAGGTCTCTGTTGTAGTTTTATTAAAACCAGGTGTGTACATGCATTTCCTTCTGTTTCTTCCTCTTCCCTTCTAAAGATATTGATCCTAACTTCATCCCTAACAAATGCCAAAGATGTGAATTTTCCTTTCAGAGTCTGATTTTTTTAGAAGACCCATCCAGGTATGACATATATGAGGTTCTCACCTTTTCTAATCTCGTCAGTCTTCAGGACTTGTTAAGTGAATGATTTAATCAACAGATTTAATTTTTCTATTTAGACCATTTTATTGATGATGATGATGATGATGACTGTCTCATAGCTAGTTTTCTCTTTTATCCCCTTCATTTCATAAGTACTTATTGGTTTCTAAGTAAGACTGAGGTACTTCTATCCCAATGGTAAGCATTACAGCTAAGATCCTATTTTCATCAGATGTCTCATGCCAATTTAGATAAAGTATTTGGAAAAAACCTCTTTGTAGGTAAAGTATTTAGCTAAGACACATAGAGGGGAAGGAGAACATATCTACACAGCAGTCATTCCAGGTAGAGGAAAGGACAAAGGTAGAGAAGGAGAAAAGGAAGAGAAAACTCAAGAGTGATACATTATTTTGGTGTGAACCTTAAGACTATGGTGAAAGCCACAATAGAGTTCCACAGAAAATGAAATTTCCTACTGGTATGTCTGCTTCCCAAGACCCCACCAGTAACAATTTGCACAAGTGTAACTACCTCTTCTTTGCCTCCTCCTCCTCCTCCTCCTCTTTCTCCTCCTCCTCCTCCTCCTCCTCTTTCTCCTCCTCCTCCTCCTCCTCCTCCTCCTCCTCCTCCTCCTCCTTCTCCTCCTCCTCATGGAGCAGATGGCCCTGTCACGGAGGTGGCGGTAGCAACTCCTGAGAGTTTGTGAGGCTAGCAAGAAGTCTGTGTGGTGTAATGTGATGGTTACTATGGCAATTTGTATTGGGTAATTGGTTTTGAAGAAATATTTGATTCATTGTTAATTACTAAGTTAAAAATAGCAACTTACCAAGCACTTGTTCTTTTTTTTTCTCAAAAAAATGTATGTATGTGAAAATGCATTGTTCATGAGTGTGTATGTGTCTACATGTGTGCACGTATGTATCAGAGGACACCTTTGGATATCATAACAAGAAATTCTGTTTATCACTTTTGAGGCAGGTCCTCTTACTGGCCCAGAACTCATCAATTAAGTCACGCTGGTTAGGTGGTGATGTCCAGATGCCTGTCTGTGCATCTACAGTACTGGGATTAATTGGATGTACTGCCACATCTATACTTTTTATATAAATTCTGGAAACCAAAACCAAATCCTTGTGCCCAATAGGCAAACCCTTTATATGCCAATTTTCCCATTTCAGATTCAAGTATGCTTTTGTCTTCTTATTTAAAATGTATCTGTTGTCAAGGACAGATGAAGTCCATTATACACCTAAGATTGGAACATTTCCCAAGTCATGGAAGTTCTGTGTAGACATTTCCAGTATCTTCCCTTTTAGTCCCCAAATAAAATGTTCTTATTGTTGCAGAGGAATATTGCATTGGCCTAACAGAGGTTAAAAAGTAGTTTCCTGGGTCCCTTGTTGAGTGCCTTGTCTCATAAACAAGTTAACTTTACATGAAATAACTTTATGAACATCTCTCAACTGTTTTCTTTTACAGAGGGGAGAGAGACCAAGTCATTTCCCAGCTCTTCCTTCTTATGAATACAGAGGAGAAAGGACATTCTAGCAAAGGACAGACACTGGCTCCCATCTACGACAGGAACTAAACATTAGCAAATCTGTCAACAAGGATTTAGCATACCCATGCCTTTTTCTGAGTTTACTCATTCGATGTGCAAATCAAATAAAATGTTCTTCCAAAATTTAAGTGCACAGTGCTTATGAGTAAGTGCAATGTGACTTGGCCTATAATGCCGAGCTGTGTACCTTGTGACACATTCAGTAGTAAAAATATAATGGAAGCTAAGAACATAAAATGTCTCTAGCCAGTGATGAGTCAGAGCAAACACCATCCTGCTAACAATATTTAAATAAATATGTTTGTTTTATATTTGAATCTAAATGTTGGCATTTGATACAGCTCTGCTTATTTTTACTTATCTTTAGGAAGGGGAGTAATTAATGACTACTTTCCAGGACTGTCACAGGGTGAAACAAAGGCACATGTGGAAAAGTCTCACCACAGTGCTTGCCACTTTCACAGGCTGGTCTAATGGTCTGTTTCTTGGGATTTAGATTTTAGCTCTGGCTCTTTCTAGTGGGGAAAGACTGAAATCTACTTAATGTCTCTGAACTTCAGGCTCTTCATATGTTAACAGTGATGCTCCTGATTTCTACTTCGCAGGCTGTTGTGATTAAATGAGTTAATTACTTAGCACCCTAACAGATAATAAATGTTCAGTACATGCTAGCTGGTGCTGTAAATGTTAATTTCTTTCTCTCTGATCTTTCAGTGTGGGTTTATGTGCTATAATTTTTCTGGAGTCTATAATTGTTGTGACAATGGCTTTTACTGTACAGATTGGAACACAGTATCAGTAAAAATGTGATGGACATGTATCTGCAGTGTCTTAGGCACACTCTTTTCTGTGGGTACATATTACAGATCAAGAGACAGGAAAATCATAAAAAAAATTTCAAACTTGGGAAACTGTTTTGTAGAGGGCACTCTGTTAAACTCAAGGTCTGTAAAGTTCTAGGCTCTCAGGATATGTTAGTCAATGGAAAAAGATTACACCCTTTCTTATGGGGTCACAGAAAATAAAAAAATAAAGTGATTTTTACTTTCTCTGTAATAGAAAAAATGTGCTGTGAAGCTTGTGCCTATTTAAGAATGAGAGAAAATGTCAGTGCAAAAATTCACAGAAATGCAATTCTTTATTCATCCCTCAATAAATATAAAATTTCCCATGAACCTGCTATTTGTCAGGCCCTGCTAAAGACACAATAAAACATGACCATAATTTCCGGTTTCCAGCAAGAGTAGAAGATAAGCGTTTTTATATCAAACTAAGTTAATGAGGAATGTAAGAGGAGGTTGGGTAGGGATTTATAAGGAGAGAGGTCACAAACATAATTAAGTATCTAAATGTAGATGTCCCCACTGGGTGGATGACTCAAGCCAGATCCTGAGGGAATCACATGGACCTCTGTAGGGAGGAGATTTGAGCAGAGGGAATAGTTTATACCAGCAGACTGGTATGTTTAAGGATTGCATAGAAAGAAGGCTGGAGCATAGGTGTGACGGAGATAATAGGGTGGGCTGTACCAAAGAAGATAAAGGATTCTGTGACCACTTGGGCAACATTCACTTCCACCAGTATGAAGCTATAGTACTATTAGAGCACAGAAGGGTCTGGACTTCATTAAGTTCAAGGAGCATGTCTCAGAGAGACATTGGTCCATGTGCTACAGATGGCAAAATACATAATGGCATGAAGGCTTCCCCTAGACATTCTTTTAAAACTTCTTTGGACAAAAGGCATCCTTCTGGTTCATCCAGGATATTGGGACCAAAATTCCCGTTTTGATTAAAACAGGCTTGGGGGACCCTTAAGAATTTCACCAAGTTTGGATCATCAGTTCTGAAAGCAAAGCAGACAAGAATCTGAATCAGGTGACTAGAACCATTCCAACTGAGATTCCTCCCTCCTACCCTGAGTCCCTTTTCTCCAGACAAATGCCTTGGCTTTTTCATTAAAAATTTTACATTCATTCATTCATTCATTCATTCATTTAGTGTGTAACTTGTGGGAATTAGTTCTTGCCTTCTGCGACATGGATCCAGGAATCAAACTCAGTCTTTCACGCTAAGTAGCAGGTATCCTCACCTGTGGAGCCTTCTCACCAAGCCATGGCTTTTGACCTTATGCATAGGGAAAAATGTTTTCATAATTGGTTTTTATGACTTAGCATAAGAAAATCTGGAAAGCCAGAGGTGAATACCCTGTATATATGCTGGAATGTTCAGGGGCAGCACCAGGATATGCCATACACATGCCCTGGAGAGCCAATCATTGGTACATTGATGATTTTCTCATTTTTAACCCAATAGCCAATTTTTTGTTCCTCAGTTACTATAATAGTGAGTATGAAGTTTGCAAGATAATAAAACCCTTACTGGGAGATAAATGATGTAGAATCATACCCTGGAACTGTTTCAGAGTCTTAGAAACCTTCCAGCGAACTGGGGAGACAGTTCATTTAGAAAATTGTTCTCTTACCAGTTGAAAAATCTGGTTAAATCCACAAGATCCCACATCTAGAAAGTCAGGTGTAGTAGAAAGACTTAATCCTTGTGCTGGAGAGGTAGAGACAGACAGATCCCTGGAGCTCCCTGACCAGCTAGTCTAGCCTACTTGATGAATGAATTTCAGGACATTGAGAGATCTATCTCAACAACAAAGGTGCTAAATACCCAAGGAATGGCACTTGTATATCTCTGTCTCTCAGTGTCTCTCCATATCTCCGTCTCTCTGCTTCTCTCTGTCTCTGTCTCTCTGTCTCTGTCTCTGTCTCTCTCTTGCACGCACACCCACACAAACCTTTTTCAGGACATTGCTTCTATTGTTTCCTTGTTTGGTGTATAATATTGAGGCTAGTAATTATATATATATATATCATCTTGTATGTGAAAGTATAAATTGTATTATAAATGCTAGAGATGTGGGTTTTAGATATGAGTGCTCTGAGTGAGCAGGTCATTCAGAGTAAATGTTGATTCTAGGGGGAGAAGTCGGCTTTGAAATACATGTTCTACTTCAATATTTAATCAAAATAGTGACTCAATATAATTCCAACACTGTCTCCTTTAGCTATTAATATTTTGAAAGGTCAAAAAGAACGTGCAAAGAAAGAGAAGTAGTTCTAAAAAAAAACAAAAAACCTTTTAGTAAAATGTACCAAACGTCTTAGAAAATTGATGTGTCAATGTACTGTTCCAGCTTTCAGTTGCATAACGTCGCCATATGAGTTAAAAGTTATCAAATGCATACATTTTCATTAATTAGGCTACCTGTTAGTACTTTGCTCAGAATCTGATGTCAACTTTCCAGTGGCTGCTCATTCTAACCTCCCTAGTGCTTCTATTTACTCATTCAATAAAAATTCACTGAACATCTGTGCTCTGGGAATTGTTCTTAGGACCGAAGAAGTGTCAATAAATTAGAGTCAAAGTCCATACATCACAAGCTTCCATTGCAATCTGCACAATGTCAAGTAGCCTTCATGAGGTTTGAAACTGTTTCGGGGAATTTTCTGTATCAACTCTGTTTATTCTCACACTTTTTAAAAAAATAAAATTTATGTAGCAATCTCTCCCATTTTACTGAGGCTTATTGAGGTTAAATATCATGCTAGATCAATGAGTTTTGGTGTCAGGAGTCAGACCCAACTAAGCTAATACTAGAATGTGTGTTATCATTAACATTGCCAGATTTCTTCTCTTCTATTTGGGGTGAAGTGTAGGAGAACAATTTCCTGAAGATTAAAATATTGTGAAGTTGTGAATATGAGTCTTTATTTTTTTTCTAGTAACGGAGTTCTACTTTATGACTACCCAGTTTTTTTTTCAGTAGTTTTAAATATTTTCTTTACTGGCTCTTCCAAAATGAATTTATTTGTAGGAGTCTCAGCCTTAACTGACATATCTTCTGTCTCAGATACTACAGGATATTAGGGAGTCATTTTTCTGTCCTCTACACCTAATCCAGTTAGCATCAAATTCTTCTTCATGAAGACAACAAATGTTTCACTTTTATTTGCTATGCCAGTCTTACTGAGAGCCACCAGCAGACATAAAAGCAGTAAGACAATAGTAATTTTATTTAATAGAATAGATGCTTGCTTACCTCTTAAATGTAGCATCTATTTAAAGATGTGAAAACAACAAGGTCTGTTATAGGACATAAGCTATTAAAAGAATGTTATCACCCTGGCACAGGAATTTTGCATGGGATATTTGGAGTTACAATTTGACAGATCCATTAGGTCATCTTATTTTGGTGCAATTTTTATTGAGCTTGGTACTGAAACTGTTTAATCTGCAGACTTAGCCTTCCCTAGCATTTGAACAGGGGAGAAACACCACAAACTTAGTGGTGGCACTACTTGAACCCTGATTGAACCTAAGTTTAACTTTCTAGACATTGAAATTCTTTAGCCAGATCAGTGTAGTAGACCACACTTGTATCCTCAGCAGAACAATATGAGTTTACAGTCAGCTGGAGACACATATAGGAGATACACACACACACACACACACACACACACACACAAAACCAAATACACTCACAATCAGTCTGAGCTTGTGCATTTCTATTCTATTTCTATTCTTTTATTCTTAAATAATTATCAAACATAGAGTAATAGTAATATTTTGGTGAATAAACAAACAAACCTGCATACTGTCTTCATTGTGCTTCCTAAATGATAGTGAAGTCGGACAAAACAGGCAGGCAGAGAAGGAAAGAGTATGAGAGGAGAGGAGAAGGAGAGAGAGAGAGGAAAGGAAGAAGAGAGAATAGGAGATTGCATGAGAGGAGTAAAATAGAAAAGAAGAGAAGGAAGAAGGAAGAGAGGGGAGATAGAGGGGGAGGAGGAGGAGAAGCACACTGAAGCAGACTAGTAACAGCAGCAGGAAGAGGAGGAGGGGGAAGGGGATTAGAAGAAAAGGAAGTAATAGAACTAGGAAATAATAGAAATGAATAGAAAAAGAAAATAATAGGTGTCTTGGTCATGGTTTCTATTCCTGCACAAACATGACCGTGAAGAAAGTTGGGGAGGAAAGGGTTTATTGAAGTTACACTTCCACGCTGCTGTTCATCACTAAAGGAAGTCAGGACTGGAACACATGCAGGTCAGGAAGCAGGAGCTGATGCAGAGGCCATGGAGGGATGTTCCTTACTGGCTTGCTTCCCCTGGCTTGCTCAGACTGCTCTCTTATAGAACCCAAGACTACCAGCCCAGAGATGGTACCACCCACCAGGGGCCCTTCCCTCTTTGATCACTAATTGAGAAAATGCCCCACAGCTGGATCTCATGGAGGCACTTCCCCAATTGAAACTCCTTTCTCTGTGATAACTCCAGCCTGTGTCAAGTTGACACACAAAACCAGCCAGTACAGTAGGAATAGAGAGGAAGTGGAGGATGATGTAGAGGAAGGGGTTTCTAGGAAAAATAAAAAAGGTTTGAAGTCCAATTAAGTTGTGACATAAGAAGACATCCGTGCGAAATTGCTCTCCTTGAGAACTCAGGCCTCAGAGGACCAGAAGACATGGGTGTTTCTGATGATCTGAGTGAAACATGGTTGAGGAATGAGAGCATGGTGAAGGATGTCACCATCTGAAGGAGACTGGGCCAGTAGTAAGATGTGCAACCCAGGAAAGAGCAAGGAGACGCTAACGGCATTTGCTTGAACTCCTAACACATTGTAACGCAAATATTCAGTGCTGTCCCTGGTAAATTGGAATTGGAAGGGGGAAGGGATCAATACTGCAGATTTTTTTTAAGCACTATGTAGCAGAAGGAGCAGAGATCAAGCTAGACAGGGAGAGACTAGCCATAGAGATAGACAGGGAGATGTAGAGGGGAAACTCCTTTAAGGTTCCAGGCTTGGCCTACTGCAGGAGTAGAACAGAAAACCCTGGCCTCGCAAAAATCAGGCCAAGAACAAGTTTGAGGAAACAGCCTAACATAGTGCATAACATCTCTCTGCAATGTAGAATATTTCTTGGACTTTCTTTTACAGTCTGATTTTTGTACGCCTAACCTATTATTTGTAACTCCTAGACAAGTCCCAGAATCATGAGCTTCAAATTGGAGAGGATGTTAAAAATATTATTTTGTTCAAACCATCCTCCTTTGTACCAAATCCCTGGCCAGGAGCATCTGGCTTCTGCTGAGTACCTCCAGGGATGAGTTTTTAATCTCGCAAAGCCTGGTGCGCTTTCAAAGATTTATAAATAGGAAGGCATTTGTTTCTTCCCCTGGGAAATAGTCCCACCTGTCTCCAGCCACTACTGTTGCCTTGCATTTATTCTAGTGATATAAATTATACATCAGATGGAGCAACATCTGATCTGGTTCTTTCTGGTCCCTAAATCTCACATACAAAGCAAAAGAAACAGACGTCCCAAAGACCCAGGACATGAAAATGTCTGTTTGCTGTATTTTTTTCTTAGACATTAGATAAACAAGCACAGGATAGCAAACTTCTAATTTATCTCAGAGACCAGTTGATGATCATTCAGAGAATACACCATGATTACATCGCAGTCATTACTGATTAGAAATCATATTTACATGTTCGTAACGGAGAATAAAAATAAAATGGACTAAATAAATTAGAAGTATAATTTGCACCAGTTCGAAATTCCTAATTGAGTGTGGTGGGACGCACCAGAAAGCCCAGGATTTAGAAGATTAACGGCAGAGGGTCATGAGTTCCAGGGCTGCCTGGGCTACATAGTGAGTCTAATGGTAGTCTTAACACAAACACACAAAACCATGAACATATGCATTCATGTGCTCAAGAATAAAACAGAAGTATATTGTCAGTATAATGGCCTTAAGGTATAATCAGTTTCCTAAGACTCATATTTCTTTGTCGTCTACTTTCATCTGTGTGGCCTCTAACTCTCTTCATGGTCTGTGATGGTTAGTGGTTATTAGGGAAGTTATGGAACTTTTAGGTCATAGAGCCTTGCTGTAGGAAGGTCAAGCCCGAGGAAGGTTCTAAGAATTTATAGCCAATTTCCAGTTCACTCTCTCTTTTTCTGTGTGTAGATGGAGATAAGCTCTCTCAGCTTCTCATTCCAGCTGCCCGTGGCTTGCCTTCCTTGTTATTATGGACCCTCCCTCTAGAACCATAAGTCAAAATATACTCTGTTTTCTATAAGCCACTTTTGGTCATGGTGCTTCCTTGTAACAACAGAAAACAACTCATACTCCATGGATACTCAGAATCAAAAGGAACCATTTTCCATCTTGAAGCCCACCAACCAATAGCAACATCATATGTGAATGTGTTCTACTTGCTTCTATTTTAAGAACACTGGAGTCTTTAATGGGAAAATATCTATAAGGAATTTTCTTTTTTATTTTCTATATTCTTTGTTTACGTTCCAAATGATTTTTCCCTTTCCCGGTTCCCCCTTCCCCCTAAGTCCCATAAGCCCTCTTCCCTCTGCCCATTCCCCAATCAACCCCCTCCCACTTCTCTGTTCTGGTAATCCCCTACAATGCTGCATCAAGCCTTTCCAGGACCAGGGCCCTCTCCTTCCTTCTTCTTGGAAATGATTTGGTATGTGAGTTGTGTCTTGGGTATTCAGAGCTTCTGGGCTAATATCCACTTATCAGTGATTACATTCCATGTGTGTTCTTTTGTGAATGAGTTACCTCACTTAGGATGATATTCTCCAGTTCCATCCATTTGCCTAAGTATTTCATGAATTCATTGTTTTTAATTGCTGAGTAGTATTCCACTGAATAAATATGCCACATTTTCTGTATCGATTCCTCCATTGAGGGACATCTCAGTTCTTTCCAGCTTCTGGCTATTATAAATAAGGCTATGAACATAGTGGAGCATGTGTCCTTATTGCATGCGGGGGAATCCTCTGGGTATATGCCCAGGAGTGGTATAGCAGGGTCCTCTGGAAGTGCCATGCCCAGTTTTCTGAGGAACTGCAAGACATGTTTCTCAAACATTACCAAGTAGGAACTTAGTGGTGCCTAGGCGGGTCAGTGAACTAGAAGTGTCGGATGGTAAGGTAGGGAACAGTGGGGAACCTCTTTTTCTTTATACAGTATGGCACTATCCCTTAAATCAGTTTAATACCTAGTTTAGTTTGCTAGGTAATCTGATACTATTGCAAATTTCACTTTGTTCGTATCATTTGATGGATGTTTTTCTTCCTATGAGTTTTCCTCTGATTTATTGGGAATATATTATTTTGCTGTCACTTAGTTTTTCTTTTGATATTGGGCTAGATCTACAATTTGAAATATGCACATGAGAAAGGCCTGATAAAGCAAATTTCATTGTCTGAGTCTTTTTCTTCTGGATGCTTTAAACTCAGTGACTTTAACCTGATGACTAGCCAGATTTTTTGTGCAATATATTAAACAGAAACTTGTTATCTGAAATACTTTGTATAAGGAAGGAATTCTATTCACAGATCCACAGAGAGACACAACAGCACTAAATGATAGCTAAATAATTTCTCTCTTTTTTTTTTTTGGAAAGAATGTTCTAGATAAATGGTAATGGAGGCATCCTCATGACTGGTACTTTTGTGTATGAGAGGAATTGAAGAACATGTTGCTTGGTGTTTAGTGGTTAGATCCTCAACTCGAGGTGTGGGTCATGTCTTGTGTGCACTGATACTGGCATTGGTGTTTGGGATGGTACAGCCATCCTGTGTCTTTCATCTACAACTCTACATCAACATCTACAGAGGCATGCACCCTATGAATAATTGTTCTGTGTTTCGGCAATCACTGAGCAAGGCAGATTGCTGCCGTGCACTACTCCAACCTCTCTTTGTTAAAGGAATTGTTTCATCACTCAGGTTTTTTGCCATTGTTGTCTATTAGGTTCAAATTCTTTCTTATTCATTTATACAAAGAGACATTGGCAAAAGGTATCTAAATTTCATGTGGTTATATGTGAAATGACTAAGCTATAGCAAGATGAAGTGGATTCTACAAAGCCACATTGTCTCTTTCCTGGGGGAGCTACAGACAAATAAAACTTTATAGAAACCATGCGCCCAATATAGATATTCAAGCTGAGTAAATGACAGATCAATCACTGTTGAATAATGTTGACATTAAATGGCTTGTTGATCACGGCTAACACACATTTTGAAATCCTGACAAGTGCCACAGAGCCACTAATGTGATATTCAAAAGAAACAATTGTCTGTCAATTAAATATCACAGTCATCATTCTCTCTAAAACAAATTCAGTGACTTCAGTGACTCATAGTCTTACAGCAAGCTCAACCAGCAGAAGAATTAAATATTACAAACCCTGTAGTAAGTTGCTCTGAGCATTTGCTCAATCATTTCTCATTTGCTATATCCTTAGACTCTCAAAATCAAAGATGTTCAGATATATTTTCTATAAGAATTGCCATTGTCTGATTTAGGGAATCAAATAAACCCAAGACAAATACAAAACCCCATATCCACGTTAATTATAACTCAATTTCAGTGTTTGGATTTTTTTTATTCTTTTCATAGATAGGTGTGTGTGTGTGTGTGTGTGTGTGTGTGTGTGTGTATGTGTGTGGTGTGATGTGTATGCATGTGTATATGGAGATCCCAGATTGATGTCAAGAAAATTCTATATTCTTTGAGGCAAGGTCCTCTCACTCAACTCTGAGTTCATTGAGAGTCTCACTAGCCAGATTGCTCTGGGAATCCCCCTGCCTCTGCAGGCACCATACTTACATGACCTGTGTGCAGATTATTTATCTAGTTTACTTGTTTGTGTGGCAAGTACTTTAACTACTTAGGTCTCCTCCACCCAGGATAGAAATTTGTAGCTGCACATGAAGCCAAGGCAGGTGAATGGTGTGTTCAAAGCTGTATTGCTAGATGATATTTTAGGTGCTGTTTTCAATACAACACTCTATGTTCTGGATTCTGTAGACTAATATCAAAGAAGTTGGAATACCAACTTCATTCTTCGTTTTCTTTGTCACTTATAACATACTGCCTCAAAAACTAGCATATTTAACTCCATAGTTAACTAACACAGATAAAGTGGCCTTAAAAGACCATCAGTTCCAGAGGGAAGCATCGGAAATGGAAAACTGTAGACTGGGGCTTCTCATTAGTCCCTGGATTTGAGGGAGATGATTTCACTCTTCTGAGCCCAATATCTTTTTGTGTAAAGTGGGAAGAAGCAAGAGGCGTGCTGCTATGACCGTTGAGGCATTTGTTCACAGAGAGGTAAAATGAAGAGTGAGTTCTAAAGACACTCAAGGGGACATTAGGTAAGGCCATAAAGGCTTGATGGTGACTTGGGTGCTACCTCGACTATGTGACATTTATAGCACAGCTGTCAAGACAGCTGTGGAGATTTGGAGTTAGGTAAATTGAGGCAGAATATTTGGACAGGGGAAGTATGATAGAGTCTGATCTTAGCATTGAGGATTCTTTCAAATCCACTCTACACAAAACCTTTAAGGTATGATGGAAATTTTGGCCACAAAGAGCCAAAGTCATTTCTTTGGCCAAAGTTACTGAGAAAAATCCAGAGCAAAAATAGGATGAGAGTTTGTGGTTTTAAGGAAATGTACTTACATGTGTGTGTGCATACATATGCATATATATATATATGTATGTGTATGTGTATATATATACACATACACACATATATATAGACATGCATAGGTACATGTTCCACTGTGTAGTTTCTTTCTGTCTGAGATGGTGTGGGTAGGCCCCAATAGCTTATGTGATATCATTATGTACTTTGTAGGGGAAGAGGCAATACTAATATTTCATAAACAGAGAAGAGGCAAGAAGGCTTTATACTCATTAATTACTCACCACTTGGAGACATGAGTCCACCCTCAAGGATGGGCGGTTAACCACTAGGCTCACCAAAAAAACACAGCGATTTTGCCTTTGACCTTGCTCTCACTGACTTAGTTCCTAACTGGCAAATAGAAAAAAGAACCACATAGGAGAGTACTTCACGGAACTAAACGCAGAATAGTTTCTCATAAACGTTTTTGGAGACCTTCTAATCTGGTTTGTACATGATAGAATTGAAGATGCAGGAAATAAAAAATTAGCCCATTTTGTGCAATGCTCTCCCCTTAAGAGTGAGGCAGAGTCGAGCCCCTTGCTTGGGGAACACCAGGACTTAGGTAAAAGAGGGGAGAAATTCTTTTCAGATCACACACACACTGAGCATGCACAGGAAAGGCTATGATTGGGGTGCCAAGCCAAGGAAGTGACAGAAAGTGTACATGGGATGATAAGCTGGTGTGGACCCTGGGATCCAGAGCCAGAATGCTACAGAACAGGGAAGATAGAGGAGAAAGCAGCCCCTCTCTTAGTATTAGGGCTCTACTTTGAATTGGCGGGTGTGACCCATTCAAAAGTCATGTTGATGAGACTTCCTGGATATAGTTTCTGGTATTTATTCCTATGAGACATAATGTCACAGCAGATTCCCCATTCTTTCATTACTTGCAGTCTTTCTATTCCCTCTGCCACAATGTTTCCTGAACCTGATGTGTTTTTTAATTAGATATATTCTGTATTTACATTTCAAATGTTGTCCCCTTTCTTGGTTTCCTTCCCCAAACTCTCCTAACACATCCCCTCTCCCCATGTTTCCCAACCCACCCACTCCTGCTTCCCTGTCCTGGCATTCCCCTATACTGTGGTATCTAGCCTTCTCAGGACCAAGGGCCTCTCCTCACTTTGCTGTCCAACAAGGCCATCTTCTGCTGCATATGCATCTGGAGCCATGGGTCCCTCCATGTGTACTCTTTGTTTGGTGGTTTAGTCCCTGGAAGCTCTGGGGGTACTGGGTGGTTCAAATTGTTGTTCCTCCTATGGCGCTGCAACCCCATCAACTTCTTGGGTCCTTTCTCTACCTCCTCCATTGGGGTCCCTGTGCTCAGTTCAATGGTTGGCTGAGAGTGTTTTATATAGCCCTCTGAGCTTAACTACACAACTGTATTTTACTTGACTGTAATAGTTTTTGGTATCATTTTCCTCTGTTGCAATGAGAAGTTTCCTCCAGGAGGGGTGAGGACTATACTTATCTGCATGTATAAGAACAATTGTTTAGAATATAGTTAAGGAATATGCTAGTTTAGCAATGAGGTGGTTGAAGAGAGCAAGGAGGGGGTATATGGGAGGGTCTGGAGGGAGGAAAAGGAGAAATGAAGTGATTATAGTCTCAAGAAGTGAAAGAAGTGGTAAGTATGAAAAACTGTCATGGATGGGTAAATACTCACAAATAATTCAGAACTATAACTTTTATTTTAATGAAATGATCTGGAAAATGCTTTGAGGTTTTCCTTAATTATTTAATAAATAATGAGTAAGAAAAACAGCTTTGACATCTTGGACAATGCACACCACAGGGTAATGTCTGACATACAGAATATGGGAAGTGACTTCTGTCATTGTTTTCTCATTCCCAGTTGGTGAATGTTTGAGATCTGGGAAGGGATCAATATGAAGGAGGTGCTCAGGCCATAGATATTCATTCCTAAAATTGAAAAGTATGACATTCAGAGCTGTCTTTGTGCCCTGTGCTATGCCAGGGGCTAGTGACACAAACATAATGTGACCCAGTGGCTGTGATCAAGAATCTGACAGTCTGGTGGTCACACGGGAAGGCAATGGTACTGTTGTGATAGGTGAAAACCTAAGGTGTGGCAAAGGTCCAGTGAGAGAAACTTGAACCTTGCTGAAGCTCCTGTCTGCCCTCCCCCATGTGGGAAAGATTATCTGGGTTCCCGAGAAGTACCTCAGCTTTCATAGCAAGGTCAAGTAAACATAGTAACTGGCAGTCCCCAGAACTGCAGACCTTCCTGACCCTGCAAACCTATCCTGATGCTGGGGTATCATCCCCCTGCTAGTAGGTTCCTGGACTTGGGATGCATTCTGCTTGTGATAGATAAGGTGATTTGTAAATAGCTGGCCTCAGTCTCCCAATGACCTTTTGCATGTACCTCATCAAAAAGGAAGAGTCACATTCACCTCTTTTTTCCCTAGAGTTTGAACTTTGCTTTGCTCTAGTTCCACAAGAAAGGTTTCATGCTTTAGAGAGCTGAAGTCAAAAGAAGGCAAGACCTGTGTATGATAAAAGTGTTTGCTGAACCCTCTGCTCTGGATGTGTTTTGAGCGCCAAGGACAAACTTCCCTACCTCATCACTGGATTCACAAACTCCCTGGCCCAAAACTATTCAAATATCAGCTCTGTTAAAGCAAGGTCTGGCAGTTTGGTAGTCAGTAGTGCCCCAGGACTAGAATTCACTAGGATGTAAACAGTTTACATTCTTAATACCCATTCTCTATTTCCTCCTTATTAAAACCCAATGCTGCTTTTGAAGTACAGCAAAATCTAGTCTATTTTCATCATTTCTTGCTGATGCAGTAGCCATGTGTGATAGTTGTGGTCCCTACAATATCAACAGGTTGATGCTTTATTATGCACAGATCAAAGAGGAACACTCAAAAGGACAGTCAGTTAATATAATCACATGTCTTTAACTTTAAACCTACTGCCCTTCCTCCTTCTCCCTTTTCTTGAATGCAAACTAACCCTGATTACTTGCAGGTGTAACCAATGTCTTTCAACTTGCCTTGAAGAAATGACCAGAATCTTCCCAAAGATAGTGCCTATGAATTGCCACTAGTACAGCTTTCCCTTGGTGAATTTTCCTGTTGGAGAGCCCATCATTTAAAATTGTGGCTTCCCAGATTAAAGATCCTCACCTCTTTCATGGTTGGTATGAGACACACATAGAATAATCAACCTCATGGTCATTGCAGAACCACAGATATTTGGGGACAATCACCAGATTCCTCTGATATTCTTTCTATCCTCAAGTATGCCCTCAGTAATTTTCCTGTATTTTTCTGATGTTTTGTTAAAATTTGGGAGTTATGTTTCTTATAGTCTAAGTTGAAAAAATACATGTATTGTTATTATGTGCTGACTATTATTTAGTAGTCTATTTTATGAGCAATCTCAATTTATTTGTAGGGAATCATGTAGGCATAGATATAGGCATATGTGTTTGTGCATGCACACACTCATACACACACAAACACACACACACACGCACACAAATGAAGAAATTCTGAATTTGTTTATTCCTGTCACCTAGAAAATCATCTGGTACAAGCCAAGGATGTGATCTTTACAAAATAAAGTGTCTGTGGGTTTTGTTCTCAGGTAAATGTTTTACATGGTATGTACTTTAAATATAAATAACAGCTTAGAAAATCACATACTTAGAAAGAACCTCTCCCCCTCATTAATTTCAATTTCCTTTCTCATCTAGTTCATGTCTTCACCATATAGATATTAACATTTCTTAATAAGGAGGAATAGGACAATGGGTATTAAGTAGGCAAACTGTTTATTAACCATTTACATCCTAGTGAATTCTAGTCCGGTGGTATTGCTGAGTACCAAACTGACCAGGCTGTGCTTTAACATAGATGATAGTTGAATAGATTTGGGTCAGGGAGTTTGTGAATTCAGAGATGAGGTGGGGGGAGTTTGCCCTTGGGGATCAAAACCTATCCAGAGCAGAGGGAGAACCTGTGCTTCATAGGCATTTTACAATTTGCAACACCAAACTTTAGGCGTCAATTTCATAAAAATAGAGCAAATTAACTAACACAATATATAATAGATACTTCAGGTTTTGTGTATATTAAAATTATATATAATTCAGGTAAAGAAATTCACACGACAAGCATTCATTCGAAGCCCAGCCCAGAGATAGCGTTGAAACAAGCCATTGTATGTTTATTTGACATCAGATCATAAACTCAGTTCATTGGTTAAAAAGATAGTCCCATGGAAGCATTTGCTAAGAAAATGGTTTCCATTTGGACTAGAATGTGGCTGGAGCTTCCCACTGCATGCACAGCACCTCCATGGTTAATTAATCTTCTCTGCATTCTTCTATCCCACACAGCTGACTGAAAAAAAAAAAAATCTTGCAGTGAGAAAAGCTGGCTTCTCAAGTACTGCTTAAGTGACCTGGCTTCCTAAAATATCCTTCATAAACAAAGCTCACATGATATAATTTGAGTGTGTAAATCCAATTACATTTCCTGGGGAAGCTTGTGGCCAATTACTCTGGCTTCCCCTGCTGTGGGTGGTTGACAAAACAGTATTCCTGTACTCATCCTGAGGAAGAAACTATTTATATAAGCCATTATCTGGCTGACTGAGGTGAAAACCCATGTGTCACACATGTTCCCCAACTTTCAGTGCTGCTGCTAGACTTTAGACTCTTACTTCAGTTCTGAAAAAAAGAACCAGAAATTTGCTTCAGAAACAATATGTCAAATGAATTGATGTGTTGCCTAATTGCCTATTTTGGGCCTACTGGTCTCTTAGAGAGAAAAAGGCTTGAGATGAATATTGCAACTGTCATCTTTGTTCTGGAAACAAATACATGCAGGATCAACTCAAATGGACCAACTTGGGACGGGATGTGAATAACTTAGCATCCTAAGAAATATTTAGACAACAGTGAAATGCCACAGATGATTGTAGTAGTATTGTGCACACACACGTGTGTGTGTGTGTGTGTGTGTGTGTGTGTGTGTGTGTGTGCATTTTAAATCTTTTCCTCTTATGCTTGGTTTTACTTATTTTTGGTGAGCTTTTATATGCCATCAATCATCAGAGTGTAAATATGACTAATGCATTCGTCCCACTTAGCAGGACATTGCAGCTGCTGCTCCAAAATTCGAGTCACCCCCACCCCTGTCCCCAGTTCTAATCTAATTGTGCTCTGGCCCACTGATGACAGTCAGGTGACATAACAAGACATGAAGGGAAACAAATTCACAATTTAATCTCGAACAGCACACATTACACAATCAGTTTACAATTCTCTCTAAATATACAGCCACCAAATCTATTTGCAATTCTTAGACAAAGATGCCCACAGAACAGGGCCAATGAGATTTAATTGATCACTTTGGCATCATTACAAATCCTTTACGGAACCAAGCTACTCTCCACCATAGCAGACAAACAAAATAATAGTTTAAACAAACAAATAAAAGGCAAAATAAGAATGAAAAGTCAAAATGAAGAAAAGAGAAAATAAAGACCATGAAGGAAGACTTGTATTTTCACAAGCAGGAGAATAATAGCTTCATTCTCCAGCATTCAGAGGCACCTCTGGGGAAGGGTAACACTTAAATATGCCTTTGAAAGACATCTTTCAGACATGCTGGTTCCAATTATTATTTTAAAGCCCACATGAATAGTCCAAAAGAATGTACAGAAACACAGGTAGTCAGGGCTTAGAAACTGCACACCATAACTGGAGAGGTGAGTTAAGTCAGAATTGGAGTCTAATCATACCATTTAAATGGGCAGCTCTGTTCTAAATTGAGTGTTTACCAAATTAGAGGTGGTTTAAATCACATGTCATTTATTGTGCATTAAGTAGTCATAGAATCTCTTTGATTTAGTTAGATGCCAAGAGCCCTAGTTTTAGACAAAGATATATAAATGCACTTGTGTTTAAATTGTATAAATGAGGAGAGAGAGAAAGAGAGAGGCAGACAGACAGACAGAGAGAGAGAGAGAGAGAGACAGAGACAGAAAGAGAGGCTGTAACTCCATTATCTCTGCTTTGTTTTTACTCTGAGGTCAATACCTCACCTAAGTGAGCAGAACTGCATATTTAAGCCACAGTTTCTCTCCTACACCCCAGCTGCTCCTGTCACACATCCCTATCTTACCTGCTACAATTGCATGCAGTCTTACAGGATTACTGATAGGACAGGTAGCAGTCCAACTGGGTCTCATTATTTGTCAAGTTCAAGAATCATTACTTAATTGGTATTTGTCTGTCTGTAGTCTCTGCTGTCTCCGATTTGATGAGATGTGTCTAAGGCAGGAAAGAAATTTCTAACTGACAGCATGACCTTGAACATGGATTAACCTGGATTTGCATACCTGTGTGCTTTTGCTCGTAGAGTTATCTTGCAGAAATCACCTTTTCTCTACCCTTATCTCCTTATCTGCTTCAACAAGAAACACAGATGACTAATTAGCCACTGGCTATAACATTTTAGAAACCCCAGAGAGAAGAGGCACAATGCAGTCATCTTTCTGGTTAAATATTACTGCTCTCAGTTTTCCAATAACTAAATGATTTTTATCATCCTGTGTCTAATGAGCTGAAGAATGAGAACAAGAAGATTTTTAAATGTTAGGTAGCCCCTTCTTAGTGCCACAAGAAATTAACGCAGAATAAAATGCTGATCATAGCTATGGTGCTTAGAATGTATCTGGAACCTTAGCATTATATTTCATTTATGTGTGTAATGCCATCTTATAATACATTTTCTGATTAATAAATTTAACTGGTTGGATAAACAATTGGATTAAGATGGAGAAATATCAACTTCTTAGAGGGTATGGGAAGGACTCTCAATATCATTGATTTGCATACCATATGTGAGGCTGACACAGTTAAACTCAGTGGCTGAAGGCTAGACCTCAGGCTACCTGCAACTGAACTCTTGTAGGGCATTGATTTAAAAAAATGTTCCAATTTGGCTTTGTGCCTTAAGAAGGTTCCTCATTATTTCCAGAGTTTCTGGACCCAGAAAATATGTGGGCAATTTGGGTGGTTATTTACATTGTCTATGAACTATAATCTCGTGTGTGTGTGTGTGTGTGTGTGTGTGTGTGTGTGTGTGTGTTGTATGATTGTTGGAATTTGGAGGGTAGTGATTTAGTTTGTTTCCTGAGTAGAAAGAATACAAACCATCTCTATGCTGAGAAGAATTCTCTCTTCAGGGAGTTTTTTAAGATTAAGTCTCATATCCACAGTGGGAATCAACTTGTGATGCATATTCACAAGGGCTTTGTCTGCTCATATGATGATGAGGGTCTGCAGGGATTCGAGGCAATGTGGTTGTCCTTTCTAGACACAGATGTGATTTCTTAGTGGTGGAAGCAGTAGCAGCAGAAACTCGTGGTTTGGATTAAGAAGGCAATTACTGGCTCGCTTATTACTTTTGAAGATGACATTTTCAGTGAAGTGAGACAGCTGACAGGGTGTCGCTGACACTATATTCTCGTTTTAATCCCACGAGCCTTGAAAATACTAAGTTAAACCTGAGCCATCCTCTTAGAAGGAATTAAGATTAATGCGAAGAGCTGATATTCAAAGGGTTTATGGCCTTCAGTTGATGAATTGGTACCCAGCTAAGCAGAATGATTTTAAAGAAGCTATGCCATTTCTGGCTTTTTCCTCTCTTAATTCCCTTCTGCATTTTTCATTAAATGCTCATCGATCTAGTGTATGGCCTAGTACTCTCTTGACTAACAAAAGGTGTTCATCTTACTTTTAGTCTGCAGAAAGTTTGCCCTTAGAGGTTGCTGAAGAATTGTTAGCACTGGAGTTCAAATTCTAATTCTGTCCTTATCACCTGTTAGCTCCCTAACTTCAGAAAGTCCCCTTTGTTTCCAAAAATCTGACCTTTCTTCTTTGAAATTAAAATGAAGGACTGTATTGCCTATATGTCATCATCAGGTATAACAACAACAAAAGATCTCAGCTCTTTGTAAAATATTGTACAAATGATATGCTGTGTATTTTGACTTCTCCAAACAGTATTTAGTGGCAAGAGCCTGTCATCTACATAAACAACTTAATTGTGTATACGTGCTATGCTTGTATAGATGTATGTGAGTGGAGGATTCTTTCACCAACAAAGAGTTTGGGAAGTTGAATATCTTATAATCATGTGATAAGCAGCCTCATTTTTATGATGCCTACTCTGTGTCTGGTATTTGTTTAAGTGCTATGGATAAAATCGTCAACACGAAGGCAATCTCTTGCCCTTTTAGTGTGTGTGTTCTTGTGAACATTGAGACTTCAGGTAAAAACAAAAGAGACACAACAAAATGATAATATAGTTTCAGACTGTCTAATTGCTGTGGTGAAACCAAAACAAGTTGTGCACCAGGGAGAGTGGCCTGTGAGAATCTGGACAAATAGAACGTGCCAGATCATATGAAGAATTGGGGGGGGGAGGGGTGTTATGGACCTAGAATGCAGATATAAAGACAAAGAGGTATGAAAGTTTCTGAGGTATTAGGAAGATGGAAAGATTGGTGGAGAATTTAGGATCCGAAGAAGAACAGAAGAGGAAGTATAAGAGGAGAAGCAGCCCCTGGTTCATAGACTAGGCTGTGGCGAGGGCTTAGGAATTCACTATGGTTGCCCACAGAGGTTCTTACCAAGTTCTAAGTGTGATTTATGTATTGAGCATGGAAAATCAACCAGTATTTCTTAAAATTAAAGCAGAGCAAAACAAAATAAAACACTCCCCCCCCCCCCCCAACCCCAAACCAAGAAACCAAACCAACCAAATAAACAAACCCAAAGTAACACAAACTCAGGGGTTTGGAAAAGACAGAAACTCTCCACTTTCCCGCAGGCTCGAAGAAGCTTGTACCCCTAGGGGGCGCCAAAGGAAAATATTTAAAGGAACTTAACAGCCCCAAGCTGAAGAATACTATGGCCCAGGTATCTTCAGTATGGTGGAAAGGTTACTCAGCCTGTGAAATCCTATTAAATCAATAACCTGTCCCAGACAGAAAGGTGAATAGGATTAGTTTACATGTAGTGGGTCTTGGTTTTCACAGTGGAGAACTGTTTATCGTAGGATGGGAGAGGGAAGACATTGGGGGTTATTTTTAATCTTTTCCCATCTGGTAGTATTTAAGTAGAGTATCAAACAAATATGGAGCCAGAATTTGCTTGCTGGATTCATTTGGCAAGAAAAACATATCTATACTTAGAACTTTGAAGACATTCATAATTTGACACTTAGGGTGTGTTTTTCCTAAATACTACCCTGGCATATTTTACGTGGTCTTTCAGTAATGTGCACCAAGGAAGGCTACTGTTGAAAGGCAGTGGGTTGTAAATGAGGCTTTCTGTAGACATCAGATATCTATGGTTGATTGTGAGAAGAACTCAGACTGAGTCAGGCCTTCAAAAAGGAGGTGAGAAACAGGAGACAGATGAGGAGGATATTGGAGGGAGGGGCAAAAGAAGAAAGCAATGATTTGCTGACATTGAAATATAGTAAAGAAAAGGAAGAAAGAAACAAGGATACTTGGAAGAAAGTCGGTTTCCATCCTAGCGATTCAGACATCTGTGTTCACAGAATTCGAAATGTGCAGCTTATACATTGTATAATATTATACAACTCCGGGCAAAGGCCCCAAGGCCTTCTTCAAAGGACACTTTACTATGCATCAAATATTAAAGACTTGGGATATTTTGGAGAGTCTAGTCACCACTGCCTACAGTCCAGAAAAGTTCAGCTACCCAGATCTCAGCAAGGTTCTTTCTTCTCTCCCTGTTTTCTGCCTGGTGATCACAGCCAAGTGCTTTAGGCACTCTTGGCTTGTTCTAGAGGAGACATTTCAAAAAGCACAGTCAAAACAGCTAACCCGATAAGCAACCTCAGCAAATAGACGCAGAGCCATCATGAAAGGAAAGGGATCCCCCAATCCAATCAGACCCCAGAAGGCAATGATGCGCAAAGCTTGTCATTGGCGCGATTGATCCGCCACCACCAGTCATTTCTAGTAGGATTGTCCATTGTAAGAACTCTCTATTTATACCTGGCTAGAGGAGTTTTAACGTCTACACAATCCAGCAAGAGTTAGCAGAGATGTTGAGGACAGGGCAGATTCATACAAAAATGGCCCCTAGCCAAGTGCCTCACAGTTGCTTTCTTCCTAAATCGAGTCCCTCAGTAGATGAGAAGCCCCCCCACACCTACTCTCCCTGCTAAGTACCAGATATTTGTTAAACAGTGTCAGGCCATTAATTATCAATTGGTTTTAGTGAATTTAAACAACAGATTCTTTGTCTACCTTCCCGGCCGGCCAGAGACAACAGGAACTTTGTTCTCATAAGCACACCCATATTTAATGAGGGAGAGGAGGAGAGGGGGAGGGAGAAAGGAGAGGGACAGAGTTGGAGACTTCATCTAAGTATTTCATTAAAGTCATCTACATTAAAACGTCTCTTTTAATTAAGAAAAACTTATATGCTTTGCCAAGAGTCTGCCATTCTGCAATTCCTGAGACCTATTTTTATTTATTTATTCAGAGATCTGGGGCTGGGCACTGTGATAAGAGGTGAAACCCACCGGTAGATCCCCAAGGGCACTAACGTTTCCCAAATAAAATCCCTGTCATAGGATTGTGAAGGATGAGGAGGGCCTTTTGGAGGGCGCCCAGCACTGCAATTCCACATTTAGCAAAGATTACAGTCCATTCAGAAACAAGCCAAGCAGAAACCCAAGCGAAGAATCCCTATAGCAACCTGCTGTGAGTTAGCAAAGCACCCCAGCTCAAATCTAGGCAGTTCTTCCCTTCTGAGTCCTGCCTCAGCGCCTGTAGACGTTGGGTGTCAGCCGCAAAGGCTTATGTTAGAGGACAATTACAAACCAGAGCAGAAGAGTAAAGTTAGCCGTTTTGTTCCAGTTGTTATGAGCCGTGAAAGCCGCCAAAGCCTAGGCTAGGGAAGCCGACTTACAGGAATGGGGCCACCCCAGCTCTCTAGAAGTTATTTCTAAACAACCCCGGGGGAGTGGGGCGGGAAAGCAAGTGCAAGCTGGCATTACCTGGTTGATGGAAAAGACCGCTAGCCTGGGTATGAATACTTGAAGGGTGACTTGCAGCAAGGATGTGCCCAGGCCAGCCAAGATGGCCCAGGTGAGAGGCAGCGGAAGCATGCTGTACGTGGCGAAGAGTGTAAAAAGCACGTAACCTATGCCGTCGCCCAGAAGCCCATAGCCCAGGCCTGCTGCCAGAATCTGGGTGGTCATAGCCACCCAAGTGACCACGCCGCTGTATTGCAGGTAAGTGTGGGAGGTGTTGTCTTTCCTGACCACCACGAGGGCGCAGATCACCACCTCGATGCCAGTGAAAAAGCCTAGCAGGATGCCCTTGAGAGGGTCCATGGGAGCCGAGGCCAGGCTCAAGTGCAGGACTAAAAGGGTGAGTTTGGTTAGAACATCCAACACGTTCATCACTACCTCCGATTTGCGCCTCTGGCCCAGGAAATAGCGTTGGTAGAGGCGCTCCAAATCCCGAGACTTGAAGGAGTTGCGTAGGGTTGGGAAAATGACCCCTCGGTAGCTGTATCCCCCATTGAGGAAGAAATCCGAGTTACTTGGGGCACAGTCAAGGTGCAGGAAACCCAAGTCGCCCCCGCCCCCGCTGCCACTGCCGCTGCCACTCCCGCTGCGTTCCGGAAAGACTTTGGTGCCACCGGTGTTGTGCGCTCGCTCTCCGGGGCCCAGAGAATAGAGAGGCAGCACCGAGTCGCTAGACAACTGCGACGCGTGGTGATTGGGTCCGCTGCCCGCAGGGTTCGAGGCTTTGCGGGAGCCACCGCCACCGCCACCGCCGCCTCGGTGCCCGTGGATGAAGCGCTGCTCGGTGATGTGTCGCACCGCCGTCTGCCACAGCAGTCGCTGCGGCCGAGAGCGGCTCCCGCCGTCGCCGGCCGGGGGCGTCGGGTGGATGGTGTAGAGTTCCTCGCTGCCGCCAAGGCAGTGCACATCCGAGAGCTCCATGGCTCGGGTCCGCAGGGAGGGAGGCGCAGACACTGGTTGTGGCAGTTGGGGGTAGGGGTTCCTAAAGACCCGAAGGCCGCTTGGCAGTGATCCCTTCTTTCCTAGGCTGCTCGATTGCAGGAGCCCCTGAGCAGGGCCCCCACAGGTCAAGTCATAGTGAGCCCGGGAGCCAGGGACTCCTGATAGATTGCAGCCAGCGGACCGCTGCGTACTGGCAAGCCACCTTCCCGCCAATCAGCTCAGCTTGGATGCGCAGTGAAAGTGGTGGCTATTTGTCCGCGAAATCCTCGGCGCTCTGAGCCACGCAGCCCTCTCTGCGCTCAAGCTCCTTGGCTGGCTCTAGGCTCAGCGTCTTGGCGCAGTCTTCTCCAAGAGGCGCCTGGGCGCCGCGCTTCTGCTGCGCGTCGGGCGGGTCCTGGCTGCGGCACTGGACTCTGGACGCCCACGTCTCGGCGGCTGCAGAAAGGCTGGTCGAGGGTGACCGATGGCTAGGATGGGTGCTAAGTTAACAGCTGTGGCGGCAATCATCTCCCTTCGGATAACTCCATAGCGCCGGCATGGGGAGCAGGGGCGGAGCTGGAGGCGGACGCGATGAGGCAGGAGGTGTGGGTGATGGTGAGGTGGCAGGGCGCCCCGCGGGAGGGCAGGAGAAAGGTGGTAGCCTTAGCCCTAACAAGTCACCAAACAGTTAATTTGGAGGTGTGCAGAATGAAGCTCCCTCTTCGGTTCCTTCCTGGTTGTGGCCACTTCCAGAGCAAATACTGACAGCGCGGGTTCTGGACTGATGCATTCCTCCAGGAGGATCGTGGCGGGGCGCTAGCCCCAGGGTCCCAGCCTCCGTTACAGGACTAAGTCACCGCTGCTAGCAGCGATTTTGATGGGTTGCAGCATACAATTCCCATTCCCTTCACTTCGCTCTTTGGAGTCCATTGGGCCTGCCAGACCCCAGGGGGTGTGGGAAAAGAACAACTGGGGAGGGCAGTAAAGCCAACGGCTGAGTAGAAAGAGAAGCCACTGGAGCGGATTCCTGAGCCTGAGAAACGATCCTTGGCGGGTGAGGCGGCAGGCGAAAGGTTTCAGCTAGAAGAGAGGCTCCAGGCCGAGTGGAAGTCGTTGAGACGCCTGCGGATCCAGAGATACGCGGGGCCACTCGGGCGCTTGGAAGCGCGCAGCGGGACGGGAGCCTGGGAGGAATTTGGAGACCTGTCAGAGCGGTCAGACACCCGCGGTGACTTAAACCCGCCCCCGCGCCAAACCACGCCCCCGGAACCCAGGATTGGGGGGGGGGCGATGAGAGGGGTGGGGGCTGGGACACTGTGGCACCCAGATCTGCCCAGGACGCCCCAAGTCTTGAAGGGCCGCACCGGTGGGTCGGACGTGGCGGGCTGCTGGAGCCCCCGAGCCTGGCAGCGCGCTGCAGTGGAGCGCTCCAGCTGGCCGCGCCCGCCGGTTCCTCCGCGCGGTTCTTTTTTAAGCACTGGCTCCTGTCCTTGGCAGGTGCAGAGCCAGGATCGTAGGCCGCTTTGCCCACGAACTCCTCGAGACCAGAGATACGCACTAGAGGGGCTCATTTCCGCCCTCCCCACTCAAGAGTAATGAGATGTGTCTGCGCGTGCCTGCGCGTCTTTCTCGGTGTGTATTTAATGCCAACTTTCAGGTTAAAACCAAAATGCTCCCAAGAAGGCGCTCTCATAGCCGTTTACTATTCTCTGCTCCACGGGTCTGGATTGTAGAGGGTATTAGAATGGGGGCGTGGTTTGCATATTTCGGAAACTAAATTTGTCCGGGCTTTCAAGAAAGGTGCGAAGGAGGACCTTCGGAACGGCATTTCCAGGGGCCTCCTGGAAGCAGCACTCCCGCCTGCCTAGGTACGATAAGGGTTGCGGTCAAAATCCAAGTTGCCCCGCAGCGGTTCTTGCATCAGCATCTAATCCAGCGGGGTCCTTGGGTTCTGGCTTTTCAGGGATCTGGTAGCAGTACCTGTCTGGAGCCTGGCTGCAGGTGGTGGAAGTCAACACCTCTGCCACAGCAACTGTGGCTGCAGCCTGTGAAGCTCCGGCCCTGAACAGAGTCAGCTGATGCACGATGACGTCAGGCTCTGGGCGCTTTCGCAACCCCTGCGGCGTCCCATGGAAAGCCTAAAAGACCTGGCCAAGCCATCCCCACGACACCGTTCCCACCTCGATCCCACCCCCATTCCCACCCCCAACCTCGAGATGGAGGTTTTTTTTTTAATGCCTTCCTCTAGTGCAGACAAACTCCTAGCTTCTTTCGAAAGCTCCTAGCAGCTTTCTCCGAGGAGCCAGAGAGCCCTCCTCCCATCCACCCCAAACCATTCTCAGGGTTATTTGTAGCGGCTGTGACCCAGAAACCTGTGTTTTGACTCCTATTTCCAAGTCTTATAGGTCACCTGCCTCTCACAGAGCATCCAGAAAGAACAGGGAGAAGTCCTTTAAGGCACTACCATTCCTCACCAGCATTTCTAGAATTTGGTGCACTAACTGGAAAAGATCTCTCAAGAGAGAAAGAACTCAATTAAACGACGAATTTTAAATTGAAAGAAAACTGATTCTATTTTAAGTTCAGCTTGTGGATATATTAATTTGTTAACTGTAAGGATCTCCCAGACCAGTGCGTCGACCCTTGGGAGCTAGAAGTTAAGAGCAAAGCATCTCAAAAAAAGAAACAACAGCAACAACAACAACAACAACAACAAAAACCAAACCAAACCACAACACAACAAAACCAAAACCAAAGAACAGGTTGTTATTTAGACCTTAGTGAAACCAACATATACATCAGTCTGAGCAGTTTACATCTACTTTTAGATTCTTGGACTCAGTCTTTCCAAAACTTCTGAAACTCTAGGGTGGGTAATCTTTAATTTGGAGGACGGGGAGAGATTAGGAATAAAGAGTGAAGAATTTTCCCGAAGCTCTCTGATCTGGACATGAAAATGGGATTGTGGCCTTTCTCTTCCTGAGGGCACCGGCTGAGTCACCTGCGTCAGAGACCACCTAAGCGTCAGTGACTAAGAGAGATGTCTCTTCAGGTTCTTCTGTTTCCTGGAGCCTGAGGGTTCAGCCTGGATCAATGAGGAGTTGAGGACAGATGGAACTTTCCTGTAAAAATCTTCCTCCAAGCTGGACGCACCCCAGGATGATTTATTCAGCAGCAAGAGGAGGCAGACCAAAGAGGGCGAGACTTGGGCCCAATCAGATAAAATGACTCAGGTTGATGAATGAGCACAGCTTGCTGCAAGGAGAAACTCCAAGAACTTCATGAAGTCCGAGGTTGGAGCAAATGCAACTGGGAGAAAACATCACAACGGCCCAAATGACCTCTTCTTTCTTATAAGGGCACTACCTGAGGCTACCCTAGTAAAATGAGAGGGCCGAGAGGATTCAAGTGTGGTCCTTCTTGTTGGGGAGACGGGATGCTCCTCAGTACCCAGAGCATTCTGCTCTTGAACGAGAACTTTGGGCGCACACAAATGCTATACTTATTTTGTAATATGCCGACCACCAGATGATTTCTTACTTAAGAGTGTTGGAGCCTGGGGGTTGGGGGCGGGGACTAGGATTGCACTCTTACTTCCTATGTATTTCACAGTATCTACTGTGATCCCGGTACAATATTTTGACTTTTTAAATTTATTTTTGTATATAATGGCATTTCCCTCTTTTGGACTTCCCATTTCACCTTTCTCCCCTAAAATGCTGCCCAGCCCATTCTTCAAAGTCAGAGTAGCCGTGTCTCTGCATAAAGCCTCTTACGATGTGACCATGAACAAGGTCATCTGAAGGTACGCTTTATGAACACTGCTGTATCTCCCGTCAAAGGGATTACAGCTCCTCCATTAAATCCCATGTCTTCACTTCTGTTGTTTCTCCTGGTAAAACATCGATGCCCTTGAAGGGTAGCTCCATTCCCTCTGTTGCCACCCCTTGGCTTAGAGATAATTGTAAGGCTAGTGACTTTTTTTTCCCAACCACTATCAGCTGTTAAGCTCTTCCCCAAGTCCTTCATAAATATTCCACGTAACCATTCCAGTAATTCTGTGGGTCGGGCCTTTGTCTGCTTTTAGGATTCCCATTTTACCGAGTAGGCTACTGCACACTGAGGCTTCTTGTATATAAGTACCTTTCCCCAGGGTAGGTGTGGTGGATGATTAGGTACATTTGGATGGTCCAAGTCTTACACGCACATACTTAATGAAAGTTCTGTAATCAATAAGGACTAATTTAAGCAAAACTGACAGAAGTGAAAATACTAAATGTAGGCTGCTTTTTCAAAAGCAGATTAAAGAATTTCTGAGGTTTTTTGATGTGGAGAAATCTGTTTGGTAAGTCCAAATAGCAGATGAATGTAATAGAACACAGACTCGTGTAAATGGGTGGAAGGCTTATTCATTTTGGCTTACTTCAAGGCTGCTATTTTTATAATTATGACAAGAAAAAGATTTTTACATATTAGATTTAGCACAAACAATTGACTTAACCTATTTTTTCCCACTGGTTTCATAATGATAAAATATTCTTTGGCCTCTTCGGAAAATAACATTTGTTTTGTGATGTTGATGCCTGCCACTGACTACATTTATAGTAGCTGTATTTAAGAGAAGAAATTGGCTGTCTCCTCAAGAAGTTCCTTCTACTCCTTAGCTTGATTGCATTCACATACAGGTTTAGAGTCTAGAAAACATGTACCCTTTGTTAAGTGCCCACAGAAAGCCTGCCCCCTTACTGAAGACATTAAATATTTACATGTAAAAGAAAAGTTGGACTGAGTTCAGCCCCAGAGATCCTGTTTCTAAAGGATGGTGTTTGTGACCTGGCAACTTCCCAAGTCAGAAGTCCGTAAAGGAATGGCATGTCTTCTTCCCCTGGAAAGCTGCTTTTAGAGGACACCCACAATATTTCTGCTTCGACAGAACTTCAGGAGAAGCCTGTGTCTAAGGCAAATAGAGCTCACTATGGGCAGGACTGCATTAAAAAGTTTGCACAGCCATCCCATCTGGAATGCAGTACAATGCACGGCTGGTAGAAGAATAAAGTATCGACTTCACTCCTGTTTCCTATCTGTCTCGAAAGATACAAGCCGGAATAAAATATCTGGAAACAGTTTGGGTCTTCACAGGAACTAGTTTAAATGAGATTTTGGTGTCTGCAGGGAAAAAAAAAGTGTCTCTCTATAAGACAACAGTTTTGAGACAGGGAAGGCAGAGCACACAGCATGGTCAGGTAAGTAGCAGAAAGGAGTCCCCAAGGGAGACAGATAAAAAGCATTTTCTCCTTAAAAGATGATCTGTGGTTTATCCAGAGGGTGAGATCACTATGGCATTGGTGCTGAAAGTCCAAAATTGCAAGAACTCCTCCCCTCCCCCCTACACTAACGAAGGGCTTGAAGTGAGAGTCCTTGGCCTGACCATTGCTCTGTCCAGTCCTTAATCCCATTACTGGCTATAATTCAGAAAGAGGAGGAAGAGAGGAGAGGAGAGGCAAGGGAAAGAATATGGGGAGGGAAACCTAAAACTAAGGGCCATTTGAGACCATGTATAGAAACCTAATCTAGTAGAAATGTCCTGTAATATACATACATATAAAGAGCATCTAAATGAAACTGAAATCATCCCGTGTCACCCAACGAAACTCCAGTACTGGGAATGGCTATCTACAATTAAGTTCTTGGTTTCCAAAGGGGTCTCATGGAAACCCTCCAACAACCTAGGCTATTCCCAATGATACTGGTGGCTCTTCCCAGACTGACAGTAAGGCCCCATTACTGAACACAATTTCTACACAACTCACTGAACAAGGAGAGGTTGAGTTTGTGCTACCTGGAGCCTTCACCTCTACGGTCTAGTGTTCATGGTACAGGAAGGTACTGTGCACACTTCCAGATTAACCCAGCTACAAAGCTTTAGATACACTGGCACAATTGTGGCACAAAGTTCATAGGAGTAACTATCCAATATCTGGTGTGACTTAAGCCCATTTCAGGAGATGAAACCCACACTCAACACTGCTTGTGTGTCCAAAAACCTGACACTAGATAGGCCTAGGACCAAGGGCTGAAAACCAAAGAATACTGTTCAGCCAAAGGAACATAGCAATAAAATGAATCCTGACATTCTCCTATACTTACAGATCCAGGTTTTGCTCAACCATCATCAGAGAAAGTTTCTCTCCTGCAACAGATGGGTTGTAGAGACCCATAGCTAGAAAATATGCAGAGAGTGAGTGACTTTGGAATACCCAGTCATAAATGGAGTATCTCCATCAAATTTCTCCCCTCAGGGAATTTTGTGAAAGTAAGGTAGAAAAAGTTCCTTTCGTCCAGAAAGGATGAAAGGAACCAGGGAATCAAGGCCTTCTAGATAAGCACATGCCTCACAGAGGACGAGGCATCATGCACAGAATCAGATGGAGTCCTAGAGTTGAAAGGAGAGGTACACACCTATCCCTAACCCAGAAACTATCTCCAGCTGATAACTACTTGAAAATGAAAATTAGTTTTCTCCACGGGAGTCTCATTGGAGAGACAAGCCACTCTTAAGACCATGCCTCAAGGCCAGCAGTAGATGGTTGACACAAACTCAACAGAGTCTTTGGAGGTTCTTTGTCTTTTTTTAAATCTTATATGTATATATAAAACCCTAACCATGTACATGTGTGTGTGTGTGTGTGTGTGTATGTGTGTATGTGTGTAGCCTTCTGGTTTTGGGTTTTTATGGGATTCTTGTATGTACAAACATGTATTTATCTCTGTATCTATGTGCTTTTCTTGTAGTTTTTCTTTGGCTCTTTTTCTTGTCTGGTTGTTTTATAATAGTCTGATTTGTTTTTGGCTTATCTTATTTTATTTTATTACCATTCCTTAGATTGCTATTTATTTTCTAACAAGAGATAGAAAGGCTGTGGGTCTGGATTGGAAGGGGGAGGTGGGGAGAACGTGAGAGGAGCAGTGGGTAGGGAAACTGTAATCAGAATGTACTGTCTAAAAAAGAAAGCTCTTTTAAATAAATGAAAAAAGAATCTAGGTCAAGTGAGTAGTGGTGAAAAACAAAAATAATAGTTAACCTTCCAACCTTGCTGGTGCTCTACAGCTCTCCTTATTTCTTCCTTCTTTAAAATATCAATCCAATTGTTAAGTGATATGTATTTATTTTAAGAACCTTACATGTGAATATGCTAACCACAACATTTCTATTCTTTTATTTCCTGCTCCAAGTCCTCCCATTTCCCTATCCCCCCTCAAATTCATGAACTTTTCTTGAATTATTATATATTAACATAGTATTGCTTTCATGTAAATATATATGAACACATACATATATTGAGCCTATTTAATGTTGCTTATATGGCCATGCCTTTAGAGTTAACCTCCAGCTCCCTCTGCTTCCCCAATACATCTCTGTCCTGTTTCCTGTTCTCATCTTTTTTAATTGACTACATCAAACAAACCCACTAAAAATTAGTACTGCCCATGTGCTCATCATGGATAGGGCCATCTACTGAGGCCTGGGATACCCACCAGCCCCCAAAGAAGGATGATTGGTTCTTCCCCAGCAGGTATCAACTGTCAATATTTTCTCACTTAGAGGTGGAGCTGCATATGATCTTCCCTGCATTCATGCTGGGAATTTGGTTGGCTTAATTCCACAATCCCGTGCTAGTAACGACAGCTGCTGTGATTTCATGACTGTGGTAACCATGCCATGTCCAGAAAGGCATCTCACTGCATTCCTCCCCATTCTCTGACTCTTAAATTGTTTCTACCTTCTCTTCTTGGAGGTTCTTTGAGGCTTGGTATGTGTGAGGGGAGAGGGGAGGTGGATATACACGCACATGTACATGTACATATACATATACATCATATACATATACATACATACACATACACATATACATATACATCATATACATACACATATACATATACATCCTTATTAGGGGTGAGCACTTAGTCTCTGACCCTCAGCAGTCTGACCAGTCATCTGACTCTACCTACTGCAAAAAGACCCTTTTCTGTCCAAGAATGAGAGCATCCCGGGTCTATGGATAGAAACAAATATTTGAAAGGCAATTTGACATTAGGCAAAAGAGCAGTAGCAGATGCCACCCCATGGTATTTTAATAGGTTGATTTTTAGTCTTTCTGCCATCATAGCACATTACCCTACCAATAGCCCCGTATTTAAGACCCATGCACTGTTTTCTCTCCTTTTGTAAGTTTGGGAATCCCAAATTTTAGACTAGGAATAGTTCTTATTTTTCAAGATCACCCTTTTTCCCCCCTGTAAAACCTTTCTGAGACATTCATTGAAATCTGAATTTAACCAAAGCTGCTATTTGGTGAGGTGAGTTAGTTTTGTCCCGTGGTAGATTACTGTTCTATGGGGACTTAGAATATGCCATCTTTATAAAGATGGGCAAGTTGTTAAATTGTTTTTAAACTCTGACAATGTGGTACAAAAGTGATAGTTTTCCAGGTTGAGTGAAGAATGAAGGGCATACAATGAAAGCCCTGGTATTGGGGAATCTACCCAGAAAATGCTCAGCTGGCCAGCTGACTTCTCCCAGGTATCCATCAGAGGGGACCTATTGACTCGTGGCAGAATGGTCCCCAACTGTCTTCAGTTCTCTCTAACTGAGCTGCTGTTTCTTATTTTTGGCTACCGTCCTCTCTCACTTAGATAATTTCAGCAGAGACTTTTAACATGTTTTTAGCTATAGTCTGCCTCCTTTCCCTAGTGCTTGTGATTATTCTAAATTAAAAATATGATCACAGCACCTTTTTTTAACAGTGGGAAAAATAGCACATAACATAAAATTCACCTTCCCAACAACTTTTAAGTATGCGGTACGATGCTGCTGCAGCCACAAGCACACTGTTGAGCGACAGCTTCCTAGTTCTCACCCCCATGGCCCCACAGAACTGAAAATTTATACATATTAATGATCAAGACTCCCCCTTCCCACAGTCCACCTTGTTACCCTCTTGCTCAACACACTGCAATGACTTAGCTTAATTGTCAAGGTGGGAGGTAAGTTTTAGAACTGGGGATTGGTTTTCCTCCAGTCCCATCTCTTTCTCACTGCTGCCCATCCTGTCCTAGCTTCAGCTTCATTCAGTTCTCCCCATAGATGCACCTTCCTCCCTCTTAGCCCTTTTTGCATTTACTCTTCTGCTATTAGCATAGACAGCAACTGTCACTAAAAGACTCTCCATGATTTCCTGTGTCTGGGTGAGCTATCTTTGTAAATTATAACAACCTTGCCTACAAAAAAAAAAAATTGGAAAAGCCATAAATGAAAGTGGCTAAAGTGAATGGGATTTTTTTTTTTCTCAGAGAGAAAGGGTGGTGGGCGTAAGGATCCGATGTTTGGTTGAAAAAGGTCAATCACACAGCCCTGTGTGCTGGCAGAAGTGTTGACCCTCCTCTTAGTATGGTTCCAGCTTAGTATGATTTGAGCATAACATTCTTCCTTATATAAATATAAAGCAGGCTTGGGGAAGAAAGCTAAGAGGTTTAAAAGATATTTTTAAAAGCCCGTAGAAGGCTTTCATATACAGGTCATTGGCCAACGCTGTGTTGTATGCTCTCCTCAAATTCAGACTCTTCCTACTATTCAAGACAGCTAAGAGAAGGAAGATGTTAGAGCCGGGGCTCAGCTAGCATCTGGGATGTCTTGATTCCCCTAGAAGCTCTCTGCCTGGCAAGCTGTACCTCTCCAACTCAGTCTTAACCATGTTCTCTCCCCTTTGACTGTTTGTGGCAGTGTGATTCCAAGACAGTGCTGATGATCCCTCATTTGTATTTGTGGTCCTTCAATTCCTCCATCAATGGAGTATTGGGGTTTGTCTAAATGGGCAAGAAAGAGCAACAGAAACGCTAATGTGTTACTTCTGAGTCTAAGTCACACAATTTTGCTTTGTGGAAACATCCAAACTTGGGCGAGCCAGCCATCATGTTGGATACCTACACAGCCTTCCAGAGAAATGCATGTGGCAAGAACCTGAGTCCTCAGCCAGCAAAAAAGTAATAGTCCCTTCAGGCAACCATTGATCAAGTCATTGCTCAAGTGAATTTTCCAGCTCCATTCAGGCAGCAGGATCAGTCTAGCTGCAGCTATTAGCTGGACTTCAGCTTCGTAAGAAGTTCTGAACTCAGTTCCCATGCCCTGATTCTCACACTAATATGATGGATTATTTAATCCTCTAAATTTGGGGTCATTTGTTATGCAGCAATAGATAGCAAATATACTGATTCTTTCCCTGTGCTATATTCGTCAAGCAAAACCAAAATGATAAGCAGCAACTAAAACAACTCTCAGTTAGGTGATAATAAGAAAGGAAAAACAAAGAAGCAAATGAACAAAACCATTCTTTTTTAGGTTTTATTCATTTCCTATACAAAGGAGAAATCTTGAGTGCTTCCAACAATTTTTTTTTATTTTGACACTGTGTTACTAGTGATTAGAAGGACAGTATGCAAATGTGATTGTTTCTAAGCTCTAAAACCATTCCACTGCTGGTGGGGTTGCAAATTGGTACAACCACTCTGGAAATCAGTCTGGAGGTTCCTCCGAAAACTGGGCACCTCACTTCCAGAAGATCCTGCTATACCACTCCTGGGCATATACCCAAAAGATTCCCCAGCATGTAATAAGGATACATGTTCCACTATGTTCATAGCAGCCCAAATTTATAATTGCCAGAAGTTGGAAAGAACCCAGGTATCCCTCAACAGAAGAGTGGATGCAAAAAATGTGGTATATATACACAATGGAGTACTATTCAACCATTAGAAACAATGAATTCATGAAATTCTTAGGCAAATGGATGGAGCTGGAGAATATCATACTAAGTGAGGTAACCCAGACTCAAAAGATGAATCATGGTATGCACTCACTAATAAGTGGATATTAACCTAGAAAACTGGAATACCCAAAACATAATCCATACATCAAATGAGGTACAAGAAGAACGGCGGAGTGGCCCCTTGTTCTGAAAAGACTCAGTGAAGCAGTATAGAGCAAAATCAGAACAGGGAAGTGGGAAGGGTTGGGTGGGAAAACAGGGGGAGGGAAGGGGACTGATGGGACTTTCGGGGAGTGGGGGTCCAGAAAAGGGGAAATCATTTGAAATGTAAATAAATATATCAATAAATTAAAAAAAAAACTATTGACTAAGGGACAAGAGGCTTTAATGCTCCTCAGCACTACATGGGATCTTCTGACTGCAGTGTTTTCCTGCTCATTCCTTATGTGCTCCAATTGGGTCTCATTAAGAAGCCACACCAACAGAGGACTGACCCTGGACCATTCTTCTCTAGGAACTTGTTCTCAAAACTTCCTATTGATTGATCTTTATTTCTTGTTTAATATATTGCACCATCTGCAGAGGTCTTACTGTCCTGTTGTGTTTTTCACTTCCATCTACTCTCAGGGAGTAAACTCTGGGAAGGCAAGGGCTGTTATTTCATTTCTTTCTTCACATTGCTAGATGGTAGTAGAAGCGTTAGTGAGCAGTTTTGGAGTGAAAGAGTGAATGAACGAATGAACAGTCAACGGCTAATGTGTGCTAACTAACAGGACTCTGACTCCGATGCTGGTAAACCACAGAGGTAGTTAGCCAGACTAGGGAGAAAAAGCTTGACATGTCAAGAGTTTGGGGAAAGCCATCCTCAGAAGAAGGAACACAAAAGCTTTGTTTCAGGGATGTTCACTATTCTTCCTAATTAAAGAAGAGGGGCTTCAGAGCATTTATCACACTGGATTTAGTGCTAGGATTTCCTTACACACTCACATTTTCTCCTTGGAGGGTCCTCAGGAAGCTACTTTGAATGCAGCCAAACTACTTTCTCTATTTCAATTTGACTCTTAGGAGAATTGCTCCTCATGCTTCTCTAAGGACCAGGAGGGAGGGCACTACTACTTTGGGCTCTAAGCTAAGCATATATCTAAATATCTAGCTCGAATAGGTCATGGGCTATTATTTTCTCAAGGTAGGTAGTGTGAGTTAAATCTCAAAGGTGCATGGTAGATATTTTTCTGAACTCTCGATAGTTATTCTCAGTCTTAGCCATCATGTCTACATTCCAGCCTTGTTCACCGTCAAGCAAAGACTTTGCTCCACATCTCCCTCTTGGCCAACTTTACTGTGATCTGCTCACGTGACCATGGAACTCTGCAAGGGAAGCTGAGAGTCTGAGAGATTTGATTGGTGTAACTGGTCTAGACCTTCATGCTCAGCCAGTGTGATGTGGGAAATCCACTTGGGGCTACAGTTTGAAGCAGAGACAGAAAGTTGATTACCAGATGGCAGTTAATATGTGTTAAAAAAATAAATATAAACAAACAAAACTCCTCAAACAGTATAAAAAGTAAAACATCTTATAGACTTATTTATAGCTCAGTTAAGACTGTGCTTGTTCAATACACATTTCTCAACTACTACAGTGAGCTGTTTCTGGTTTCCAGTGCTGACCGTGCATACCGTTTATAAAGTAGGGAACATCAAAATGGAAAGGCTCCAGACTTGCTTTTCTCTTGACCTCCTCTAACTCCTATTTTATTGTGTATTCCTTGCTAGCAAAGTATGTTCAGAAAAAGATCATCTTCTTGCTCAAGTGAACAAGAAAAACCTGTAGCTTTGCTACTTTAAAAGCTATTCTTGTGTATGTATACATACTTTTTTCATTGCTTACCTGACTGGAAATCCAGAAAGGCATCCACTCACTGTGCCTTGGATTTTCAAAGGGAAGGGAGAGGAACAGAAAACTGGAACACATAGACACACACACACACACACACACACACACACACTGATCACACATACATATACATACATACATACAAAGACAGACATACACACACATATTTAAGAAGGTGGAAGTCAGGGAAGGAAGATATCCTTCAGTTTCTCAAGAGTGAGTCTAGCACTTGCAAATATTTTGCATAACAATTCCAACAGTTCTGCAAGATCAATATCTCCTTCCTCTTGGCTCAGATGAGAAGATCAAGATCAGCTCACCATGGGTCACTGAAATGAATCAGAAATAGGACCTGAAATTACCAAAGGTTTTCAAGTTTTATATGTATGCTTGCCAGGAAAGGGGATCCCAGAAAACTTGTAGGCAATGAACAAGATGGAGAGCCCATGTCCCTGGCAGAAACAAGAAGAACCAGCCTGAGTTGAGGATCAAAGGCAACATCTGGTGCCCTTTGTCTTCATTAAACTCATGGTTACTCTTTAACAACTGTGCTCACTATTAGTCGGGCTGATTAATTAGATTTGAGTGTAGGCCTAACAAACCCGGAGAGGATTGCAATAAACAGTGTTCAGACATGCCGGCTATGGCACCCGGAAACAGGTCATCACGAACAAAGCAGATGGGTTTGGCTTTAGTTCCTGGTGAAACAGAGGGCTCTCAGGCATGATTCGGTGATAGGTCATCTGTGTAGTTTACAGCTTTAGAATCAAACAAATAATTCCAGCATTCCCATGGTGGCCACACCTCTTCACCACAGGTTCCAACATAAGTTCCATTGTCGTACCTCCCCAAATGGAGAAAGAACTGCAAACCTGCTGAGAAGGATATTGTGTCTCCAAGAAAATGTATGAAGTACCTTATGCTGATATCATCTGATGAAATCTGAAGGAAAGTTTCAAATAAAACTTGAGGTTAGGTGCCTGGACGAACTTCCAGGAGACAATTGCAGGCAGTGTCTGCAATAGGAAATCAAAAATGAAATCCGTTTGGTTGCAAATGAGATCGTGGTTTCTAGAATATCTAGACACAAATCACTTTCAGTGAAAAGCCTCTTGGAAGAGCTGCTCTTACAAAGTTCCCTCAGTCTATTCTCAGCATGAAACACTTGGCATTTTCTTTTTCTCTTTTCAAGTATAACATGTGATAACTTATTTATTTGATAACTTATACTTTTTGAATAGCATAAAACTAAAATTCAAGATGATAAAATGCTTTATAATTTAGCTCCATTATTTATCCTCTAATGATGAATACCATGATAGAGTGTAATTCATTAGCAGTGCTCTGTTCTAAGAAACACAGTATGTTGCCATTCTAATGCAGCTACTGACCTATAGAAGGAAGGGACCTTAGGGACTGATGAAGATGTGGTAAACTGAGGTACAGCTTATTTAAACAAGGGTCGCATAGTCACGTACTCAGCTTGGAGCCAGTCTTGGATTCCTTGTTTTGAAGTTGACTGTAAATCTAAACACAGTCCTGGAGGATGAAACAGCTTTGAGCCTTGACCATTCTGATTGGGAGCATTACACTGACCTTTTAGTTTTTCTTCTTTCTACCTGGGCAAATTTAGATAACCACATCTAAGATGGAAATGGGACACTATGAAGTCCCTGGCAGTTGTAGATATTCACTTTTTATGAATAGTGAGTTACAGGTGACTACTATGCTGGATTCTCCTTGCCCCATTTTTTGAGTCCCTTCCCTTCCCTCCCCTCCCTTCCCCCTCTTCTACCCTCCCCTGCCCTCTCCTCACCTCCCCTTACTTCCCTCTTCTCTCCTTCCCTCCTCCCCCTTCCTTTCCCTTCCTTTTTTTTCTCTTTCCTTCCCCTTCCTATAGTCCAACTCCATTCTTTCTCTTTTATTATTAAGAAAGGTAACAGCCTAAAAAGGTCTTTTGTTTCTCCTAAGGGGAATCAATTCCTGAATGGGGGGTTATAGGCAGTTTGCATAACAACATCCACTTGCTTCTCTGACTCAGCAGGGAAACAGAATGCTCTCTTCCTTTTCTGGAAAAAGGAAGTCTTTCTTTCCTTTCTTTTCTTTTTTTTTTTATTCGATATAATTTATTTACATTTCAAATGATTTCCCCTTTTCTAGCCCCCCACTCCCCGAAAGTCCCTTAAGTCCCCTTCTCTTTCCCTGTCCTCCCACCCACCCCTTCCCACTTCCCTGTTCTGGTTTTGCCGAATACTGTTTCACTGAGTCTCTCCAGAACCAGGGGCCAGTCCTCCTTTCTCCTTGTACCTCATTTGATGTGTGGATTATGTTTTGGGTATTCCAGTTTCTAGGTTAATATCCACTTATCAGTGAGTGCATACCATGATTCACCTTTTGAGTCTGGGTTACCTCACTTAGTATGATGTTCTCTAGCTCCATCCATTTGCCTAAGAATTTCATGAATTCATTGTTTCTAATGGCTGAATAGTACTCCATTGTGTAGATATACCACATTTTTTGCATCCACTCTTCTGTTGAGGGATACCTGGGTTCTTTCCAGCATCTGGCAATTATAAATAGGGCTGCTATGAACATAGTAGAGCATGTATCCTTATTACATGGTGGGGAATCCTCTGGGTATAAGCCCAGGAGTGGTATAGCAGGATCTTCTGGAAGTGAGGTGCCCAGTTTTCGGAGGAACCGCCAGACTGATTTCCAGAGTGGTTGTACCAATTTGCAGCTCCACCAGCAGTGGAGGAGTGTTCCTCTTTCTCCACACCCTCTCCAACACCTGCTGTCTCCTGAATTTTTAATCTTAGCCATTCTGACTGGTGTAAGATGAAATCTCAGGGTTGTTTTGATTTGCATTTCCCTAATGACTAATGAAGTTGAGCATTTTTTAAGATGCTTCTCCACCATCCGAAGTTCTTCAGGTGTGAATTCTTTGTTTAACTCTGTACCCCATTTTTTAATAGGGTTGTTCAGTTTTCTGGAGTCTAACTTCTTGAGTTCTTTATATATATTGGATATTAGCCCTCTATCTGATGTAGGATTGGTGAAGATCTTTTCCCAATTTGTTGGTTGCCGATTTGTCCTCTTGATGGTGTCCTTTGCCTTACAGAAACTTTGTAATTTTATGAGGTCCCATTTGTCAATTCTTGCTCTTAGAGCATACGCTATTGGTGTTCTGTTCAGAAACTTTCTCCCTGTACCGATGTCCTCAAGGGTCTTCCCCAGTTTCTTTTCTATTAGCTTCAGAGTGTCTGGCTTTATGTGGAGGTCTTTGATCCATTTGGATTTGAGCTTAGTACAAGGAGACAAGGATGGATCAATTCGCATTCTTCTGCATGCTGCCCTCCAGTTGAACCAGCACCATTTGTTGAAAGGGCTATCTTTTTTCCATTGGATGTTTCTTTTCTTTTAAAGAAAAATAATTTTATTTACTTGTTGGAGAAAAAATTCTGAGTGAGTGTTAAAAAACAAAAAAAGTTAATGTTCCAAGTTCACACAGATTTAAGTGGTGAATCTGAGCTTTAAATCCAAGTGTCACATTTTTTTACTTTTGATGGATTTTATTATGATATTTCATATGTATATATTAATGTAGAAGTAATTTTTAGAGGGCTGTCATATGAAACTGCTCCCAAATGTTTATTTCTCATCCATACAATTTCTAATCACTTCTGTTTATACTTCCACCTCTACATTTTTCTTTTCTTCTTCTTCTTTTTCAAATTAGATGCTTTCTTTATTTACATTTCAAATGTTATCCCCTTTCCAGGTCTCCACATCAGAAACCTTCTATCCCATTTCCCCTCCCCTTGTCTCTATAAGGGTGCTCCCTCATCCCCCCCATTCCCCTCCAGTCTTCAGGCCCTGGTATTCCCCTACACTGGGGCATGGAGCACCCTCAGGCCCAAAGGCCTCCCCTCCCTCTGATGGCCCAACAAGGCCATCCTCTGCCACATATGCGGCCAGTGCCACAGATCCCTCTGTGTGTATTCTTTGGTTGGTGGTCCAGTCCCCAGGAGAAATAACACTCTTCGAAAAGGAACTCTTAAATCACAACTGGATGAGGGACACTTAGATCAAAAACTCTGCAAGTTGAGGAAGAAGGGCTTCTATGGGCATGAGCCCTGGTCTAGGCTAGGCCTGTGTGTGCTAAACTTAGTTTTAAAGCATTTTCTTTCTTTCTTCCTTTGTTTCTTTCCTTGTTTGTTTGTTTGTTTGTTTGTTTCTCTCTCTCTCTTTCATGTATTTATTTTTCTTTAGGTGAATTCTCTCCTGTTTCACTAAATCCTCAGCATAGTTCTCTTTTTAGACTATCATGGTCTTATATTAATTGACCTTACTATGCCTTTGAAAGAATTAAGGAATAACTTGTGTGTGTGTGTGTGTGTGTGTCTAGGGAGAAAAAGAACACTGGATAAGAAGCTAGTCAAAAGAAGAGATGACTTGTGGTGACTTATATGGAGTAGAGCCATGCCTGGAAATGAATAAAGAGATAAGAACTCTTAAAACAGAGGCAGGGCTGTCAGTCAGGTGTCCCAGAACAAGTGATGCTTGAGTGGAGATTGAGGTTTGCAGAAATAGCAGCCAGGTTCTAAAGGTTGGAATGGACTTCCAGACAGAGACAGCAATGTGATCAAAGGCTCCAGGGATCAACTACACAGTGGGCACACCTTGTCGCTGAGTACAGCAGGCAGGAAGCCATCAAACCAGAAGAAGCTGGCATCCAGGTCCCTCAGAACTTTTGCTGCCTTGATAACATTTGCGTTTCAATATCTGGGCTACATTGTCTTTAAGTAGGCACTGCAGACCCAGTTATCTTGAGGAGGACACTTTAGACCAAGTGGGGTACTTGTTACATGCAACCTCCAGAGTGCCTTGGAGATCTGCAGAATCTAAATTTCTGTGCATAATGTGAAACATAAAAAGATTCTCCATTCAGGGATCACTTGACACCTGCCTGACAACAACCCTGCCTCTGTTTTAAGAGTTCTTATGTCTTTATTCATTTCCAGTTATCTGGCCATCAATATTGGTTCATGGGAGCTCCTTTTTTTGTGTGTGGAGAGGAATTTGAAACAAGTTTTATTTAATATATATCTATATGTATATATCTATATCTATATATTTAACTTTTTATTGATTCTTTGTAAGTGTCACATTATGCACCCTGTCCCTACTTTGCCCTTGCAACCTCTCCCTCCAAATAACACACACACACACACACACACACACACACACCACACAAAACAGAAACAATGCATAGAAAACATCTCATTATGGAAGCTGTAATATGTCACGGTGTGTCCCACAGTATATCCCTCTGTCCACACATCTGCACCTGCCAATGTTCATTGTAATGAAACACTAGTCTGGCTTGAGATCTCTAGCTTCTGTGACACCATCAGTATTGGATCCTCACTGGGACTCCTCCCAGTTATCCTGTTGTTGTTCTGTGTGATGAAGGTCCTCCAGTTTTGGAACATCAGGACTGGCCCTTTCACCCATCCTAACCGTTCAAGGATGCTATAGATTTTATGATGGGCCAGTTCAGAGCCCTGGATCTGGGCCTGGGTGGTGCAGCTGAGCGAGACAGCCCTCCTGCTCCCATTTATCTGCAAATCGGCAATACCTGCTCAAGCTCTCCTGTGTTGCTCAGTCAAGGTCTGGAGGCCCCTCTCCCAACGCTGCAGCCTGTGAGGGGGCTGAAACTGCCCTCCTGCTCTCACAGCCTTGGGGCTAGCTCACCTGGGCCTTCATCATCAGGGCCAGCTCTATGGTGTTGCCCAGGCCAGGTGCAGTGAGGAGGTCTAGCTCTTCTGTTCTCAAGTCCCAGTGGCCAGATCTCCCAGCTACCCAGTAGCAAGAGTGGGGGGCGGGGCTGGGCATTGCCCCCATATCCATGCAACCTCACTCCAGATGGGTGACAGGCTCCTGTCCTCAGGGCCAGCTCACCTGTGCCCTCTCCACCAGGGACAGCTTTGTGGTGTTTCTCAGACAAATTGCAAGGTCCATTCTCCTGAGTGTTGTAGCTCCTGTTCTTATGACACTGGGAGCCAGCTCTCCTGACTGCTGCAGGCATTGAGGGGCAAAGTGGGGAGAAGGAATCACCCCTGCATTCAAGTCACCGCAAAGCTGACAAGTACTCTTACCCTCAATGCTTTTTTACCTGTACCCCAACTTCCAGGCTCAGCTCTGCTGAAGAGCAAATCTTTAAACACGACTGGACAAACAAATGGTCTCTGCCACTCCTCGAAACTCTGCCATTAAGTATGGCACAGAGGCAGTAGATGGAGGCTCTATGATTAGTGGATACCTGGTTTTAGTTTGGTTTACAATTTGCTGACTGCCCTTGGTGAGGCCAGCTTCAGACAATGCTCATACACTCTCCTAGTCACTGATGTATGTAGCTATTATTCTTCTCAGCCTTTGACTTAGCTACTATAAGTAACTTCGTACTCTCCAAGGTATTTTGCTTTAGTCAGCTGCAGCTATTGTAAGAAAGTAAAATGCACTGGGGATCTCAACCAACAGAGATGGATTTCTCTAATTTGTAGATGTTAGAGTAACAATATGGCTTGGCTTTTGCTTGGAATCTTCTTCCTAATTGTGGATGGCTTGCTTTGCTTTATCTAGACTTACCAGGAGGAGAGATATTATCCCCCTTAGATACTTCTCATGAAGGCATTAATCCTGTACAGGAAGGCTACACTATCATTGCTTATTTGGCTGCAAAAGGCACCACCTTCAAATATGACTACCTTGGATATGGGGATAATTAGGCCTTCAGATTGTGAGGTTCATTTCCAGTCAACCCTTCACATCTTTTGATATTAATTCTTTTTTTTTAATTAGTTAAAGTTATGTGGCTGCAAATGATAGAAAAATGACTCCAAATTTAAGCCAGTAGGAAGTGCCGAAGGTAGAATTTAATGGTGGAAATTTATGTAACTCTTAAAGCAAACAGAATTGATGACCAGCAGAGCAAAGAAGGCTTCAAGATCATGTTGTTTCTAGATTCTTGGAGTTAGGATTACTGATGGTTTCTTCAGAACACAGTCACGAGTAAAACTCATCTTCAAAGTATCTTTCATGTACTGGGCTTTCCATTCTAGTTTTCCAATCCCACAAGAGTGAGATGGACTGACTGCCATGTGGGCAATTTCCTCAAGAATGACATCTTTTGGCTTATGGGACAACATTTGAAATGTAAATAAAGAATGTGTCTAATAAAAATAATTAATAATAAAAAGAATGCCATCTTTGCTCTGGTAGTATAGTTCCAGGGTACATCATATTGACATTGAGGTATGGCTTGAGATTATCTAGTTTGATATTTACCACATGTACAAAATGTTCAGTACCCACTGTATGTCAGCAGACTGCAATATGGATCTTCTCCCTAAGAGCTTATAATATTCTTGGGAGCATTTCTTACATTTTGACAATTTGTCACAAATCTGTCCTCATTTACTTTACTTATGAGTATTGATTCTTCATGGGATTCTTTTTTATTTTAATAATATGCATGATGCCTATCTGGAACTTACTTGGCCTGTCACCAAAGTCCTTTATTCTATATCTATATCTACAGACAGAGTAAGAGTACTTATTAATAATTGACTGAGAGAGAGAGAGAGAGAGAGAGAGAGAGAGAGAGAGAGGAGAGAGAACTAAAAGAACTAGGTGCTCAGTAATGTAAGCTGTTACTGCCATTGTGTAGGCCTCATGCCATTAACAGCAGTATAGGAACTCAGCTTTATATGTCTATCTGTTGGTAGGTTCTAGATTTTACTGTAGGTGGGTATCAAGAACGGTCATATATAAATGGCCGTGTCTTTCAACTATGTGGTAACATACCTGGATGGTAGATCACTGCCTCACTGGCTTGGTCATCACTATTCCCTGTTGCTGTTGAGTGAAACTGGTGTCTAACAGGATTTTTTAGCTCCAGTAGATATGCCTGTTTATGAGTTTGTGTCCATGCATGTATATGCATTGTGAGTGTTTGTACATGTGTATGTATGTAAGAAAGAGAAAGAATTTGCATGTGTAAGCCTTTGTGGTTTTTAGCCCCAGGGACCTTGCTCTTGAGTATATGTCTGGAGTAGCTCTTCTCATGGAAATTCTTGTCAAATTGGAAGCTGAACATTTTATGGGAAGTCAGAAAATGGTCCACTGAGAATCTTTTAACCAAATCCTCTCAGACACATGAGAGAATAATACTGACAGGTTTTGGACAAGCTGCAAATTAAAACTGGACCTCCTCCCTCAAACCCCTGGCACATTATTCATTACTGTCCGAGGCAGTTTCTCAGTGCTACAAGTTTACTTAGTCACCAGAAGAGTGAACAAGTCTCCCTGCAGTGCAGATAGCACCTCCTGAGAAAGCAGGCAAGCCCATGTGTACAGGATAACGGGCTTGTTGAGTGTGGCACAGTCCATTCTTTAATAGTACTTATGTATGTTGCATTAATTTCCAATATTAATAATCCCATATAAAAAATACACAATCCAGTCACTATATTTATAAGCTAGATTGGGCAGATCTTACACTATACTAACTCTTTCCCCAGCTGTAAGAATTCCTTGCTACTTGCAGTTTCTCCTGGCCGTGTGGTTCTGCTTCATTTTCACTTCTGCCTCTCCTTCTGTCCTCTCCCTTCCTTCTCCTTCCACTGTCCAATCATAAGCTCTAATCTTTATTTGGCCAGTTAAAATGGTGAAACATTCACATGAGATCACTTGATTGATGGCTCATGGTATGTGTAGGGGGCAGCTCCTCTAGAGGAAGCAGAATTAACAACAGAATACAATCAGCATCAGGGCAACCTACAACATATGTATTTTATGATTCTTGAGACAAAATCTTATAATGGTGCCCAAGAAGACCTCAGACTGAAAAACCTACTTTCCAAGTACTGTAACAGTTCTCTACTGTATCTCTTTTTTTTCTTTCTTTGTTTCTTTCTTTCTTTGTTTCTTTCTTTCTTTGTTTTTTCTTTCTTTGTTTCTTTTTTTCTTTGTTTCTTTCTTTCTTTCTCTCTCTCTTTCCTTCCTTCCTTCCCTCCTTCCTTCCTTCTTTCTTTCTCTCTCTTCCTTCCTTCTTTCTTTTCATTCTTTCTCTTCTTTTCTTTCTTGTTTTCCTTTCTTCCTTCTCTCTCTCTCTCTCTCTCTCTCTCTCTCTCTCTCTCTCTCTCTCTCTCTCTCTCTCTCTCTCTCCAGGACAATTTTATTGAAGTTGAAAAGAAAAAAAAATCACAGGGTAATTACAGGCAAGTTGTAAATCATGATGGTTTCCCAAACAAGGAGAATAGAGCAACAACGTAAAAACCCTAGCATCTTAACACTGAGGTCAGCCACATGGAGGAAAGCAGAGCTTTAGAGAAAAGTGAAACCCAAAGTGTTAAGAAAAGCAGACCCATCTCGGGAGCAGGCAGAAGCCTAGCATGGATGTCCTCTGAGAGGCTCTCCCCAACAGCTGACTGAGACAGATGCAGATACAAACACTGGACAGAGATTAGGGACCCATGGAAGAGTTTGGGGAAAGGATTGGAGGCCCTCAAGGAGATGGTGACCCCACAGGAAGACAAACAGTGTCAACTAATCTGGATCCCTAGGAGTTCCAGAGTCTGAGCTACCAACGAAAGTTCATACATGGGTACTTGTCTGAGGCCCCATGGAACATATGCAGTAGAGGGCTGCCATGTCTGGTCTCAGTGGGAGAGGATGTGCCTAATCCTGCAGAGACATGGTGCACCAGTCTGGGGGAGATATGGGGGACTGCCCTCTCAGAGTGAAGGGGATGGGGAATGAGGTAGGAGTTCTGCAAAGGAGGTACCATGAGTGGGGAGGCAACATTTGGGATGTAATTAATTAGCTCAAAAAAAAAAAGAAAGAAAGAAAAAGGAAGAAATAAGTTATACCTTCTTGAGCAATTAAGGTAGATAGATGTAGCTGCTGAAATCTACTGTGCCAGAGGGCAAGGATTTTAGAAAGCAAAAGCACATTATTTCTTCAAAGGGATAATTATTGTTACTATTTCTTTAGCATAACTTAAAGTGGTTTTTCCTTCTAGAGGGGTAGTAGTCTGTTAGCTAGGTGGCAAAAGAGCTCAGTGGAATGTTAGGTTTCTCTCCACCCAGACAAGAACTTTCTTTCTATTATCAGAAGGAAATATCGTCATTGGGAAATAGCTTTTCCTTTTAGGTCTTTCATGATTTAGATCATTTAGGTGTTGCAATGAAATTGGGAAACATATTTTTAAACATATTTTTACCATGAAAATCTAGAGATCCAGTTTCAAAGCTGTTCACTAAATGGGAAATATTTCTGGAGTTTAATTCTCACTCTTATGGGTAGCCTCTAGACAGGGTGTTCTTTGAAAAGGAGGTAAGAAATGGGGGTTTCCTTATGGCTACAGAGCTAAGAATGTTACTACAATGGTTGTCTTCTGGGTCCTTTCCTAAGTCTGCCTACCTCCTGATTTTATCATTTTGTCATTTATGGAACTTGGCTGTAGCTCTATCTAACTTCTTAGAACTGAGTAGGCTTATCAGGTGGAACAGTTATGGGTCTACTTAAAGAACCCTTGAAGTGTGTCTGTTGGTTCATTTGTCTGAAAGGAAGTTCTTGACTGGCACCTGGATAGAGACATAGTGGGCAAAGTAAAGGCTCTTTGAATTATTCATTTGTTCATTTACTTATTTTTCATTGTTCAAATGAAATAACAAGCCAACAAGAATTGTTGCACTAAGTGCATTTTCTGATAAAGGAGTGTCTTGAACAATGTTAATGCTTCTTAACTATGGAGTGTGTTGACTGCTAGGGAGTTTAATGGGGAGGCATGTTCAGATGTGGGGAGAGATAGGAGAGAGGCCCAGGGGGCTAGGAGAATGAATGGAAATCTGCAACAGCTGGCTATATGTATGTGGGAATCTCTAGGTAGTCCCAGAGACCTGATGTGGGGGAGCAGCTCCCAAGAATCAACACAGAGACACTTTACAGTGGAGCTATCTAACCTGAAGAGGCCACTTCCTATAGCCAGGCAGAAACCCCAGCAGTGTAGGGGGGAATAAGGACTCCAACCCATCCACAAAACTTTCAGACCAAAATTTGTTCTGTTTAATAGAACTGTAAGGACAAAGATGGAACAGGGACTGAAGGAATGACTAACCAATAACCAACCCACTTGAAACACATCCCATGGGCAAGCACCAATCTCTGACATTGCTTGTATTGATACTCTGTCATGCTTGTAGACAGTAGCCTAGTATAGATGTTCTTTGAGAGGTTTTACCCAGTATCTGACTGAAACAGATGCAGAGGCCCACATCCAAACATTGGATGGAGGTCGGGGACTCTTAGGGAAGAACTGGGGGAAGGATAGTGGATGAGAACTCCACAGAAAGACCAACAGAGTCAACTCACCTGGATCCCTGAGAGCTCTCAGGGACTGAGCCAGCAACCAAAGAACATATATGGGCTAGAATGAAGTCCCTGGAACAAATGTAGTAGACATGCAGCTCAGATTTCATGGCTGCCTTGTCTGGCTGCAGCAGGAGAGGATGTGCCTAATCTGGCAGAGGCTTGATGTACCAGGGTAGGGGTATACCCAGGGGGAGTCTACTCTCTCAGAGGAGAAGGGGAGGGGGAGATAGCAGAGGGGCTTTGTGAGAGGAGCACTGGGAGGGGAAGCAACATTTGGGATGTAAATTTTAAAAGATTTTAATAGAACAATGCATTAGAGTTGAGATGCATTTGGAAACAGCTTGGGTAGACCCAGGGTCTTCTTTGGAATGCCTGAACTCACAAGATCCTTCAGATGTGTAGGTATCTTGAAATTCTGCAATTAGACTTCCTTTTCACATTAGAGGTAATACAAATGACCCTTAATTGAGATTGGGGGACACTGGAATTTAATAGATGGTTAGGGAAGGTGTTATATTTATTGTATATGCCCACGGACTTTTATTTTCTGGAAATAGGAAAAAGAGAGAATTTCTTCCATTCAAATAAATATTTAACCACATGTTGATGGGATTTATAATGAATCATGAACTTTACTTGATAATTATGCAACCAAACAAAAGCCAGCAGCTGCATTATGCATATTTCTTTATTACCTGGTGAGAGCTGTGAATGGCAATCAGCTTTATTAATCTGCCTCTGAGCTTTTACTTGGATAAAATTACACGTTGAGTTGTTATTTTTCAGCCTACGTATAGAATGCTTTATTGACTCATGTTTGTATTTAAACTTAAAGCTCAGCTTTGTCTTTATTAATTAAAATTCTCATCTTGCTTAGATATGTTTTCAGAAAATAGGGGTTTATTCTATTATACAGTACACAAGGCTACTGTGGATGAACCTCATTACCAGACAGAGTAAGGGGTGTCATCATTGAAGAACCTCAGGCAGGAGGATCTCAGGTTCAAGGCAGTGTGATTCGGCCAACCACTTCTCCTGGGTTATATATCTCTTATGTAGATACACTTGTTGCTTTTCTCTGTTTTGTACAACAACTGTTCTTCCAAGTTAGAGGTTTGCAGTCCATACTTAAAAAGATTATTCCTCATCCAACTTTACCCATGACTTCATACCCTTTCCATTTTTAAATTGAATAACCCATTCAGTCCAATTAGTGATACCCATAAGGGCGTGGTTGCAGGGCCATCCACAGGAACTGGGCCTGTGGCCACATGCCCCCACAAGAATGTTCCTCCCAGCAACTATCAGCTGCTAATGACTCCTTAGTCTATGATGAGGTCTTGGGCTCCTCCCCATCCACTTTAGAAATTTTGTTTTCATGATATTGCAGATAATAACAGCTGCTGTGAATTCATGAGTGCAATATCTGAAGACAGATTTTTCACACTTGTTGGGGATTGGTTTTAGTACTTTGACTTAATCCAGCCCCCCAAATTGGGAGCTCCATGTCCAACTCTTAAGGTCCTTGTTCTCAATTGGTTTTTGATCTATCAACAAAGACCCAGTGGCCAATGACTGGACAGATAGATTTATGAGGTTGGACCTTTAGATTTATGCAGGATAGAGAGACTGGGAGAGAGAAAGGAGGCAGAGATCACCATGACAGGGAAGAAGAAAATCCAGACCTGAAGGCCTGTTGACATGTGAGAATCAGGGAAAATGGCAGGCCATTTTCCTAATTGTGTTTGGAGTAGCAGAGATGAAATATAGATGTTTTTTAAAAGATGTTAACTCAGGCGTACTGGAGTAGAGTGCTTGCTAGCAGCAGAAAGGATTAGAAATGCCCAGCCCAGCCATTAAGCTTGTCAAGGCATATTAAAATTAACTGGTGTGTGTGTGTGTGTGTGTGTGTGTGTGATTTATGAATTCAGATAGCACTCTTGAGCAGATGTGCACGAGCCACCCATTGGGAACACAAAGCACTCTTACTTATCCTAGCTTTTACTGTCTTTCTACATCTTCTTTGACATTCTTTGAACCTTAGTGAGGGATTGGTAAAGATGTCTCACTTAGGGCTGAGTAACCAAAGTATTTTATTCTCAGCATATCAATAAGTTGTAAGCTTCTGCGTTGACTGCTGCCTACTGCATAAAGAAGCTTGTTTCTCAGACCAAGCTTGAGAGCAGTCTAAGTCCATGGAAATGAACATACATATTTAGAAAGCAGATTGGCAACAAGTCCATTTAGCAAACTGACCTAATGCAGTCAATCATATTAGGGCCTGTGACCCCCACAGAAATACGCTTTGGGCTAGTAGAGGGATGACTTTATAGAAAAAGGCATGAATTCCCATCTGTGGATCAGACCTGAAATACTCCAATCCACACTGGAATTGATTGAAGGGATTACTGAGACTTCTGTCAGGGCTTTATGCGCAGCAGGACCCAGCCCATTGGCTTAATGACTCCTAGGTTTCTTAGCAAAGGATGGAACCTGGCAGTTGAGGTCAAATGAGGCAACTCAGGCTGTGACCAGATTCAAGGCACATCTGGCTCTTCATGTTCTATTGTGAAATCTAAACTGGAAACTATCACAGAGCCTTGTTCTGTCTTTTTTGAACCAGACTCAATTAGATGCAAAGTATAAGTTATAGTTCTAGGCACCCTCAGAGTCATGGAGTGCAGGGTAGCTACTTCTGCATGGTCTGGAAGGCACACTCCAAGGCACCTTAGAGTTCTGTGCTTGAAAGTATTTGCTATTTCTGTTTATTTGCAGACAATCAGCTCTGAAGTAAATGAAGAGGTTAACCACTTTAACAACCCTTGTATGTTTCCAGAGGAGAACTTCCTCATGATTTTGAAATACTCTGTGTGAAATCAGAGGTGGCATTTGAAGCCCATTCACATCATTACAAGGAAATATGTTCATTACTTAATTATTTTCCCTAGTGAAGCAAGAGCTAGATCTTCTGTAAGCTTTATTTCATTTTATTTTATTTTATTTTATTTTATTCTTACTTTTCATGATCACCTACTCATAGAAAGACCATTTTTAGTTGTGGTTACCCTAAGAACTTAAAAAATATAGCTTCATTAAAAAGTGTTACTCAGGAACTGTGTGAGGCCAATTCAAGCCTAAAATTTACCAGCAAGGGAAAGTTTTTATCAGAAGCAAGTTCAAGTTGCCTATTAGAATTTTGATGGGATATTGTTTGGACATTTCCCAAAGGCATATCATTTAATGTCTTCCACAGTATTTTAAAATTCATCTTTTCTTATAATTATGTTTTACAAAGAAAATTTAATGAGATTTTCTCTACTAATAATGTTACTAACACAAATAATGTATCTCATTTCCTACTACAAAACATTTCTACACAATACAGTACAATGGCAAATAATTTCTTTATCACTTCCTATTGTAGTAATAATAAGGACCCTTGTAATAAGTGACTTACAGGTTATTTGAGCAGAAAAGCCTTATCAGCTTATATAACAATTTGACTAGTAAAGAGGGTTGGATTTTTCTTTTTTGTCTTCGTAAAGCAGAATGCAGATAGCCACAGGTAAAGTTTTTCCAGCCTTCATGAAAAATATAAATGGTCCATCTCTTTTGTTTTCTTACTTTTACTTTATACAATGCTCACAATTCTTGAGGCAGAGCAATAATTCCTCTTTTAGCCAAGTGAGAAAACTCAGATGATATTGTTTACTAGACATATATTTATTTATTTATTTATTTATTTATTTATTTTTGTAGATATATTTTTTATTTTCTATATTCTTTGTTTATATTCCAAGTGCTTTCCCCTTTCACAGTTCCCCCCTCCCCATATGTCCCATAAGTCCTTTTCTCTCCATCCATTCTCCAATCATTCCCCCTCCCTTCTCTCTGTCCTGGTGCTCCCCTACAATTAGTTATCTCATTGCTGAGGCAAAATTCTTCTTTAAAAATAATTCAAGAATAGAAGAGGTTTTCTTTTTTGAATCACAGGTTAAGAGTTCACAAGGTATGACACAGAGAGTGTGAAGCAGCTGATCACACTGTATCTGTGATGGCCAGGAAGCAGAAAAAGATGAAAGTTGGTACCCAGTTCTTTTCTCCCGCTGCCTGCTTTACTCAGTCTAGGATTCCAATTCATTTGTATTCAACATGGATCTTTCTTCCTTAATTAAAACAACTTTGTAAACATCTTTACAGAGACGTCCAAAGGTGTGCCTTCTAGTTTCTTCCAACCTCAGTCAAGTTGACAATGAAGATTAACTGCTGGACCACACTTATTAATGCTTGAATTATATAGTCCTAGAAGCTCAAGCAAGTAAGAGATATATTAGTTATTATAGGAGAGTGAATAGGAGAGATATTCTTACACGAGAAGACAATGCAGACATTTGAGTGGTAGGAATAACTCTTTATTAAGACTCAAGAAAGGGAGCAAAAAGCATGAGAAGGTGTGAACTGATATATTATTGAGAAGAATATTGCTTGAGGTCAGGGATACTGATTCCCCCAGACTTTCTTTTGTTGCTGAGAATAGTTTTAGCTATCCTGGGTTTTTTGTTGTTCCAGATGAATTTGATAATTGCTCTTTCTAACTCTGTGAAGAATTGAGTTGGGATTTTGATGGGTATTGCATTGAATCTGTATATTGAGAAGAATAAAGGAAGCCACAATTTTCAGGTTACATGAAGCTTTGCATAGAAGAGATACTGCAATAGCCAACTGCAGTCCTGGTCTACCTTTATTAGTGCAAGATGGCTTTCTTGGAAGCTCCATTTTTATACCACCTGAATATAGATCTCATTAATACATTTGTTAGTTAACTGTTTATTAAGGTCATAGGAAAAATATAGATATAATTCCAGAATTCTTAGGTAAACTGCAGAGAAAGCAATTCTTCAACCTTTCTAAGACATCTTTAAAGCACGAGAAAAGGAAGCAGATTCACACAGGGCATGCAATAGGAGACTGCAATAAGAGTTCAGTTAAGAGAGTTGTCATTCACACATGAGGCTCCCAAGAAATAAGGAGGACTTTTTCTAGAAGATGAAGTATGTTTAAGACTGAGAAAGTGAGAGATTTCTTTTGTCAGGAGGAAAAACGGACATACACCACAGGATGGAAGTACATGGTACATTTGGAAAAAACTCTGAGAATTTTTAAAAGATGAAATGGAGCTGAAGTGGTACAGCTTGATGCAAGAAAGAAGTGTTTACCTGTCGCAATGGCCTGCTGACCTTAATTCTGAGAGATATGGTCAAGAAGGCCTGGGAAGCATTGGAATAAGATGAAGCCCATAGTTGTGAGACCTGGTAGAGATTGATTTTGTTTACCTTATCTCTGCTTCATTTTATAGAAGGATTACAGGTTCTGAGCTGACTCAAAAATACAGAGAGCAAGAATTGAGCCTGGTCATAAAATGCAGTGATTTCAGATCAAAGAGACTTCTTGTGCCTAGAAACCTAGTCAAGTGGCAAATCTATCACAGTTTGTACTTGAATTAGCTGAAGCAGATCTGGTTTCAGTGCCTCTCTGTGATGTAGAGAAGTATCTTGAACAATCATCATGAGACAGAACAGAGTGTTCTATTGGTGGACTGAAACGCGAACTTTCCAAATAAAAATCTTCTACCTTATAGTTCACACTGTTTATTGTTTGAAATTCTAAACAGACATAGTCATATCCGCAGCAGCATTGAGACCTATGAGAGAGAGAGCAACCTCAAGACCAATGATTCTCCCTCCCCACCAAAGTTATCAGCTGCCAATAGCTCCTCAGTAAGGAAAGAGACCTGGCGAGCACCTCTTCAGTTAATGCTAGGATGTTGCCTGGCTTGTTCTTGTTCAAGTCTTGTAAAGTTAATCACAGCTTCTGTGAATTCATGACTGTAAAGCTATGCCATGTACCAAATACAGCATTTCACAACCCTCCTCCTCATTCCCTGGCTCTTATATTCTTTATTCATTCTTCTTCTTTATATTCCTTGAGTGTTTGTAGAGGGCTAATGTTGATTTAGGACATCTATGCACACCGGACTTATTGAGTTATAAAAGGAAGGCATACAATTGGGAGGGATTCATGTTGAGAGGGCCTTTGGAGGAGTCAAAGGAGGGAAATGGAGGGTGAGTATGATCATATTTTACTAAATGTGTATATGAAGTTCTCAAGAGTAGAGTAAAATTATAATAAAAATAAATAACTCAATGAATAAAAATTAATAGCATACTTTCTGGTAAACTGGGATGACATGTTGAAGCAACTTCACTGCTAACTTTGCCATTAGTTTGCTTTCCTTAATTTTTTTAAATAATTTTTAATCCATTGGTTGAAGGTGAGACCACAAAGGGTGGCAAAACAAGCTACACCTGTAACCAGGGTGAGTTTGAATGATTCCTAGTGATTATAAACTTATTGTCAGAATAACTGTGTGCAGCTGGATCTGCCTATGTCAGGAACGTTTTTTAGAATTGGGAGTTCTCTGAATTAATTTGTTTTATTAAGAGACAAAAAGTATGCATGTGCACATTCATAAAAATCCAACAGTAGTCACTTCAGTTGTGGAGAACTCAAAGCAGTAAATTTAGGGAATGATGTATTAGCTCCTTATATAACTTAAAAATTGTGAGTGTATGTTGACAATAAACACAGACTGACATTTGGCCAGGTATTTTGTTTTGTTTTTGAAATTCTCATCTATCACCAATTGTCACCAATACTGCTCAAGCACTCACTGCTCACTAGTACTGACCCAGGTACCATAATATGTAGGTGCCATAACATTTTTTCCATTGAGAATTTTGTCTACATATGCAATGGAATATGATCATATATAAGCATCATTTCCTTTCTTTTTTTTTTAGATGTCTTTTTTTTTAATTTTTTTATTCGATATAATTTATTTACATTTCAAATGATTTCCCCTTTTCTAGCCCCCCCACTCCCCGAAAGTCCCGTAGCCCCCTTCTCTTCCCCTGTTCTCCCTCCCACCCCTTCCCACTTCCCCGTTCTGGTTTTGCCGAATACTGTTTCACTGAGTCTTTCCAGAACCAGGGGCCACTCCTCCTTTCTTCTTGTATCTCATTTGATATGTGGATTATGTTTTGGGTATTCCAGTTTTCTAGGTTAATATCCACTTATTAGTGAGTGCATACCATGATTCACCTTTTGAGTCTGGGTTACCTCACTTAGTATGATGTTCTCTAGCTCCATCCATTTGCCTAAGAATTTCATGAATTAATTGTTTCTAATGGCTGAATAGTACTCCATTGTGTAAATATACCACATTTTTTGCATCCACTCTTCTGTTGAGGGATACCTGGGTTCTTTCCAGCATCTGGCAATTATAAATAGGGCTGCTATGAACATAGTAGAGCATGTATCCTTATTACATGGTGGGGAATCCTCTGGATATATGCCCAGGAGTGGTATAGCAGGATCTTCTGGAAGTGAGGTGCCCAGTTTTCGGAGGAACCGCCAGACTGCTTTCCAGAGTGGTTGTACCAATTTGCAACCCCACCAGCAGTGGAGGAGTGTTCCTCTTTTTCCACACCCTCTCCAACACCTGCTGTCTCCTGAATTTTTAATCTTAGCCATTCTGACTGGTGTAAGATGAAATCTTAGGGTTGTTTTGATTTGCATTTCCCTAAATACTAATGAAGTTGAGCATTTTTTAAGATGCTTCTCCGCCATCCGAAGTTCTTCAGGTGAGAATTCTTTGTTTAACTCTGTACCCCATTTTTTAATAGGGTTGTTCGGTTTTCTGGAGTCTAACTTCTTGAGTTCTTCATATATATTGGATATTAGCCCTCTATCTGATGTAGGATTGGTGAAGATCTTTTCCCAATTTGTTGGTTGCCGATCTGTCCTCTTGATGGTGTCCTTTGCCTTACAGAAACTCTGTAACCTTATGAGGTCCCATTTGTCAATTCTTGCTCTTCGAGCATACGCTATTGGTGTTCTGTTCAGAAACTTTCTCCCTGTACCGATGTCCTCAAGGGTCTTCCCCAGTTTCTTTTCTATTAGCTTCAGAGTGTCTGGCTTTATGTGGAGGTCCTTGATCCATTTGGATTTGAGCTTAGTACAAGGAGACAAGGATGGATCAATTCGCATTCTTATGCATGCTGACCTCCAGTTGAACCAGCACCATTTGTTGAAAAGGCTATCTTTTTTCCATTGGATGTTTTCAGCCTCTTTGTCGAGGATCAAGTGGCCATAGGTGTGTGGGTTCATTTCTGGATCTTCAGTCCTGTTCCATTGATCCTCCTGCCTGTCACTGTACCAATACCATGCAGTTTTTAACACTATTGCTCTGTAGTATTGCTTGAGGTCAGGGATACTGATTCCCCCAGATTTTCTTTTGTTGCTGAGAATAGTTTTAGCTATCCTGGGTTTTTTGTTGTTCCAGATGAATTTGATAATTGCTCTTTCTAACTCTGTGAAGAATTGAGTTGGTATTTTGATGGGTATTGCATTGAATCTGTATATTGCTTTTGGCAAAATGGCCATTTTAACTATATTGATTCTACCGATCCATGAGCATGGGAGGTTTTCCCATTTTTTGAGGTCTTCTTCCATTTCCTTCTTCAGATTCTTGAAGTTCTTGTCATACAGATCTTTCACATCATGGTACCTTCTCCAAAATCGACCATATAATTGGACACAAGGCAGACCTCAACAAATATAAGAAGATCGAACTAATCCCATGCCTTCTATCAGATCACCATGGAGTAAAAGTGATCTTCAATAGCAACAAAAACAACAGAAAACCCACGTACACGTGGAAACTGAACAATATTCTACTCAATGATACCTTGGTCAAGGAAGAAATAAAGAAAGAAATTAAAGACTTTTTAGAATACAATGAAAATGAAAACACAACATACCCAAACCTATGGGACACAATGAAAGCAGTGCTAAGAGGAAAACTCATAGCCCTGAGTGCCTCCAAAAAGAAAATGGAGAGAGCATACATTACCAGCTTAATGACACACCTGAAAGCCCTAGAACAAAAAGAAGCTATTTCACCCAGGAGGAGTAGAAGGCAGGAAATCATCAAACTCAGGGCCGAAATCAATCAAGTAGAAACAAAGAGAACCATACAAAAAATCAACAAAACCAGGAGCTGGTTCTTTGAGAAAATCAACAAGATAGATAAACCCTTAGCCAGACTGACCAAAGGGCACAGAGAAAGTATCCAAATTAACAAACTTAGAAATGAAAAGGGAGATATAACAATGGAAACTGAGGAAATCCAAAAAAATCATCAGATCCTACTACAAGAGCCTGTACTCAACACAACTGGAGAATCTGGAGGAAATGGACAATTTCCTTGACAGATACCAAATACCAAAATTAAATCAGGACCAACTAGACCATCTGAACAGTCCCATAATGCCTAAAGAAATAGAAGGAGTCATAGAAAGTCTTCCAACCAAAAAAAGCACAGGACCAGATGGTTTCAGTGCAGAATTCTACCAGACCTTCAAAGAAGAGTTAACACCAATACTCTTCAACCTATTCCACAAAATAGAAACAGAAGGAACACTACCCAATTCCTTCTACGAAGCCACAATTACGCTGATACCAAAGCCACACAAAGATCCAACAAAGAAAGAGAACTTCAGACCAATTTCCCTTATGAACATCGATGCAAAAATACTCAATAAAATTCTTGCCAACCGAATCCAAGAACACATCAAAACGATCATCCACCATGATCAAGTAGGCTTTATCCCGGGAATGCAGGGTTGGTTCAATATAAGGAAATCCATCAATGCAATCCACTACATAAACAAACTCAAAGAACAAAACCACATGGTCATTTCATTGGATGCTGCAAAAGCATTTGACAAAATTCAGCATCCCTTCATGCTTAAAGTCTTGGAGAGAACAGGAATTCAAGGCCCATACCTAAACATAGTAAAAGCAATATACAGCAAACCGGTAGCCAGCATCAAACTAAATGGAGAGAAACTTGAAGCAATCCCACTGAAATCAGGGACCAGACAAGGCTGCCCCCTTTCTCCTTATCTTTTCAATATTGTACTTGAGGTACTAGCTCGGGAAATTCGGCAACATAAGGAGGTCAAAGGGATACAAATTGGAAAGGAAGAAGTCAAACTATCATTATTTGCAGACGACATGATAGTCTACCTAAGTGACCCAAAAAACTCCACTAGAGAGCTCCTATAGCTGATAAACAACTTCAGCAAAGTGGCAGGTTATAAAATCAACTCAAGCAAATCAGTAGCCTTCCTATACTCAAAGGATAAGCAGGCTGAGAAAGAAATTAGGGAAATGACCCCCTTCACAATAGCCACCAACAGTATAAAGTACCTTGTGGTGACTCTTACCAATCATCATTTCCTTTCTAACTTCCCCATTACATTCCCCAATATTGTCCCTCAGAAGTCTTTAGCTTTAAAAAATATAATTCACTAAATTCAGTTAGAGTGGATTAGTGTGGTATGGATATGTGGTCCTCCACTGAAACATAAGAAACCTACCAGTGACTGCATCCTGAACACAGAATAATTCTTCCTCCTGGGTGAAACTCATCTTGGGTATAGGTGTAGCTTGTTTTGCCACCCTTTGTGGTCTCCCCTTCAACCAATGGATTAAAAATTATTAAAAAAAAATTAAGGAAAGCAAACTAATGGCAAAGGTAGCAGTGGAGTTGCTTCAACATGTCATCCTAGCTTACCAGGATGGGGTAGGGCCTGCAGACGATCTAGCCCATCTATGCCAGTATTTTAGCTGGCTTTATCTTGTGCTTGTAACCATGACTGCTGAGAATTTTTGAGTGTGATAGACTGTCATCTCCAGAAGATGGCATCTCACAACACTCCTCCCTATCTATCAGTTCTGTCAGATTTTCTGTCTCATCTTTAAGGATTTTCCCTGAGCCTAGGTTATGGGGGAACTTTATATAAATGTCCTGCTTAGGCCTGAGTACCGAACTCTCTTATTTTTTTTTTTGTCTTTTTTTTTATTTGATATAATTTATTTACATTTCAAATGATTTCCCCTTTTCTAGCCCCCCCCCACTCCCCGAAAGTCCCGTAAGCCCCCTTCTCTTCCCCTGTCCTCCCTCCCACCCCTTCCCAGTTCCCCGTTCTGGTTTTGCCAAATACTGTTTCACTGAGTCTTTCCAGAACCAGGGACCACTCCTGCTTTCTTCTTGTATCTCATTTGATGTGTGGATTATGTTTTGGGTATTCCAGTTTTCTAGGTTAATAACCACTTATTAGTGAGTGCATACCATGATTCACCTTTTGGGTCTGGGTTACCTCACTTAGTATGATGTTCTCTAGCTCCATCCATTTGCCTAAGAATTTCATGAATTCATTGTTTCTAATGGCTGAATAGTACTCCATTGTGTAGATATACCACATTTTTTGTATCCACTCTTCTGTTGAGGGATACCTGGGTTCTTTCCAGCATCTGGCAATTATAAATAGGGCTGCTATGAACATAGTAGAGCATGTATCCTTATTACATGGTGGGGAATCCTCTGGGTATATGCCCAGGAGTGGTATAGCAGGATCTTCTGGAAGTGAGGTGCCCAGTTTTCGGAGGAACCGCCAGACTGCTTTCCAGAGTGGTTGTACCAATTTGCAACCCCACCAGCAGTGGAGGAGTGTTCCTCTTTCTCCGCACCCTCTCCAACACCTGCTGTCTCCTGAATTTTTAATCTTAGCCATTCTGACTGGTGTAAGATGAAATCTTAGGGTTGTTTTGATTTGCATTTCCCTAATGACTAATGAAGTGGAGCATTTTTTAAGATGCTTCTCCGCCATCCGAAGTTCTTCAGGTGAGAATTCTTTGTTTAACTCTGTACCCCATTTTTTAATAGGGTTGTTCGGTTTTCTGGAGTCTAACTTCTTGAGTTCTTTATATATATTGGATATTAGCCCTCTATCTGATGTAGGATTGGTGAAGATCTTTTCCCAATTTGTTGGTTGCCGATCTGTCCTCTTGACGGTGTCCTTTGCCTTACAGAAACTCTGTAACCTTATGAGGTCCCATTTGTCAATTCTTGCTCTTAGAGCATACGCTATTGGTGTTCTGTTCAGAAACTTTCTCCCTGTACCGATGTCCTCAAGGGTCTTCCCCAGTTTCTTTTCTATTAGCTTCAGAGTGTCTGGCTTTATGTGGAGGTCCTTGATCCATTTGGATTTGAGCTTAGTACAAGGAGACAAGGATGGATCAATTCGCATTCTTCTGCATGCTGACCTCCAGTTGAACCAGCACCATTTGTTGAAAAGGCTATCTTTTTTCCATTGGATGTTTTCAGCCTCTTTGTCGAGGATCAAGTGGCCATAGGTGTGTGGGTTCATTTCTGGATCTTCAATCCTGTTCCATTGATCCTCCTGCCTGTCACTGTACCAATACCATGCAGTTTTTAACACTATTGCTCTGTAGTATTGCTTGAGGTCAGGGATACTGATTCCCCCAGATTTTCTTTTGTTGCTGAGAATAGTTTTAGCTATCCTGGGTTTTTTGTTGTTCCAGATGAATTTGATAATTGCTCTTTCTAACTCTGTGAAGAATTGAGTTGGGATTTTGATGGGTATTGCATTGAATCTGTATAGTGCTTTAGGCAAAATGGCCATTTTAACTATATTGATTCTACCGATCCATGAGCATGGGAGGTTTTCCCATTTTTTGAGGTCTTCTTCCATTTCCTTCTTCAGAGTCTTGAAGTTCTTGCCATACAGATCTTTCGCATGTTTGGTAAGAGTCACCCCAAGATACTTTATACTGTTTGTGGCTATTGTGAAGGGGGTCATTTCCCTAATTTCTTTCTCAGCCTGCTTATCCTTTGAGTATAGGAAGGCCACTGATTTGCTTGAGTTGATTTTGTAACCTGCCACTTTGCTGAAGTTGTTTATCAGCTGTAGGAGCTCTCTAGTGGAGTTCTTTGGGTCACTTAGGTAGACGATCATGTCGTCTGCAAATAATGATAGTTTGACTTCCTCCTTTCCAATTTGTATCCCTTTGACCTCCTTATGTTGTCGAATTGCCCGAGCTAGTACCTCAAGTACAATATTGAAAAGATAAGGAGAAAGGGGGCAGCCTTGTCTGGTCCCTGATTTCAGTGGGATTGCTTCAAGTTTCTCTCCGTTTAGTTTGATGCTGGCTACCGGTTTGCTGTATATTGCTTTTACTATGTTTAGGTATGGGCCTTGAATTCCTGTTCTCTCCAAGACTTTAAGCATGAAAGGATGCTGAATTTTGTCAAATGCTTTTTCAGCATCCAATGAAATGACCATGTGGTTTTGTTCTTTGAGTTTGTTTATGTAGTGGATTGTATTGATGGATTTCCGTATATTGAACCAACCCTGCATTCCCGGGATAAAGCCTACTTGATCATGGTGGATGATCGTTTTGATGTGTTCTTGGATTCGGTTGGCAAGAATTTTGTTGAGTATTTTTGCATCGATGTTCATAAGGGAAATTGGTCTGAAGTTCTCTTTCTTTGTTGGATCCTTGTGTGGCTTTGGTATCAGCGTAATTGTGGCTTCGTAGAAGGAATTGGGTAGTGTTCCTTCTGTTTCTATTTTGTGGAATAGTTTGAAGAGTATTGGTGTTAACTCTTCTTTGAAGGTCTGGTAGAATTCTGCACTGAAACCATCTGGTCCTGTGTTTTTTTTGGTTGGAAGACTCACTATGACTCCTTCTATTTCTTTAGGCTTTATGGGACTGTTTAGATGGTCTAGTTGGTCCTGATTTAATTTTGGTATTTGGTATCTGTCAAGGAAATTGTCCATTTCCTCCAGATTCTCCAGTTGTGTTGAGTACAGGCTCTTGTAGTAGGATCTGATGATTTTTTGGATTTCCTCAGTTTCCGTTGTTATGTCTCCCTTTTCATTTCTAAGTTTGTTAATTTGGATACTTTCTCTGTGCCCTTTGGTCAGTCTGGCTAAGGGTTTATCTATCTTGTTGATTTTCTCAAAGAACCAGCTCCTAGTTTTGTTGATTTTTTGTATGGTTCTCTTTGTTTCTACTTGATTGATTTCGGCCCTGAGTTTGATGATTTCCTGCCTTCTACTCCTCCTGGGTGAAATAGCTTCTTTTTGTTCTAGGGCTTTCAGGTGTGTCATTAAGTTGGTAATGTATGCTCTCTCCATTTTCTTTTTGGAGGCACTCAGGGCTATGAGTTTTCCTCTTAGCACTGCTTTCATTGTGTCCCATAGATTTGGGTATGTTGTGTTTTCATTTTCATTGTGTTCTAAAAAGTCTTTAATTTCTTTCTTTATTTCTTCCTTGACCAAGGTGTCATTGAGTAGAGTATTGTTCAATCTCCACGTGTTTGTGGGTTTTCTGTTGTTTCTGTTGCTATTGAAGACCACTTTTATTCCATAGTGATCAGATAGGAGGCATGGGATTAGTTCTATCTTTTTATATTTGTTGAGGTCTGTCTTGTGACCAATTATATGGTCGATTTTGGAGAAGGTACCATGAGGTGCTGAAAAAAAGGTATATTCTTTTGTTTTAGGATAGAATGTTCTATATATATCAGTTAAATCTAATTGGTCCAAAGCTTCAATTAGTTTCATTGTGTCCTTGTTTAGTTTCTGTTTTCCTGATCAGTCCATTGAGGAAAGTGCAGTGTTGAAGTCACCCACAATTATTGTGTTAGGTGCAATGTGTGCTTTGAGTTTTAATAAAGTTTCTTTTATGAAAGAGGGTGCCCTTGCCTTTGGAGCATAGATGTTCAGGATTGAGAGTTCTTCTTGTTGTATTTTTCCTTTGACCAGCAAGAAGTGTCCCTCAGAGTCTCTTTTGATGACTTTGGGTTGAAAGTCAATTTTATCTGATATTAAAATGGCTACTCCAGCTTGTTTCCTGAGACCATTTGCTTGTAAAATTGTCTTCCAGCCTTTTACTCTAAGGTAGTGTTTGTCTTTGACCCTGAGGTGTGTTTCCTGTAAGCAGCAAAATGTAGGGTCCTGTTTACGTATCCAGTCAGTTAGTCTGTGTCTTTTTATTGGGGCATTGAGTCCATTGATGTTAAGAGATATTAAGGAATAGTGATTGTTACTTCCTATCATTTTTGACGTTATTTTTTAAATTTGATTGCTTAACTTCTTTTGGGTTTGATGAAAGGTTACTATCTTGCTTTTTTCAGGGTGGAGTTTCCCTCCTTGTATTGGTGTTGTCCTCCTATTATCCTTTTTAGGGCTGGGTTTGTGGATAGATATTGGGTGAACTTGGTTTTGTCGTGAAATATCTTAGTTTCTCCATCTATGGTGATTGAGAGTTTTGCTGGATATAGTAGTTTTGGTTGGCATTTGTGTTCTCTTAGAGTCTGCATGAGATCTGCCCAGGACCTTCTAGCCTTCATAGTCTCAGGTGAAAAGTCTGCTGTGATTCTGATAGGTCTTCCTTTATATGTTACTTGGCCTTTTTCTCTTACTGCCTTTAGTATTCTTTCTTTGTTTAGAACATTTGGTGTTTTGATTATTATGTGACGGGAAGTATTTCTGTTCTGGTCCAGTCTGTTTGGAGTTCTGTAGGCTTCTTGTATATTCATGGGCATCTCTCTCTTTAGGTTAGGGAAGTTTTCTTCCATAATTTTATTGAAGATATTTGCTGGCCCTTTAAGTTGTAAATCTTCACTCTCATCTATGCCTATAATCCTTAGGTTTGGTCTTCTCATTGTGTCCTGGATTTCCTGGATATTTTGGGTTACAAGCTTTTTGCACTTTGCATTTTCTTTAACTGTTGAGTCCATGGTTTCTATGGAATCTTCAGCATCTGAGATTCTTTCTTCTATCTCTTGTATTCTGTTGTTGATATTTGCATCTCTGTCCCCTGATTTCTTCCCAAAGCTTTCTATCTCCAAAGTTGTCTCCCTTTGAGTTTTCTTAGTTGTTTCTACTTCTGATTTTAGATCCTGGATGGTTTTGCTTAGCTCCTTCCCTTGCATGTTTGTGTTTTCCTGTAATTCTTTAAGAGATTTTTGTGTTTCCTCTTTCATGAGCTCAGCCTGTTGACCAAAGTTCTCCTGTATTTCTTTAAGAGATTTTTGTGTTTCGTCTTTCATGACCTCAGCCTGTTGAGCAAAGTTCTCCTGTATTTCTTTAAGTGTTTTTTGCATTTCCTCCTTGTTGGCTTTTGTATTCTCCTGGATTTCTTTCAATGATTTTTGTGTTTCCCTTGCAAGGGCTTCTAACTTTTGATCCATTTTCTCCTCAATGTCCTTCATGTGTTCCTGTACCAGCATCATGACCAGTGATTTTAAATCCAAATCTTGTTTTACTGGTGTGATGGGGTATCCAGGACTTGCTGGTAGAGGAGAATTTGGTTCAGATGTTGCCATATTGCCTTGATTTCTGTTAGTGACGTTTCTGCGTTTGCCTTTTGCCATCTAGCTCTCACTGGTGTTACTTGGTCTTGTCAGTGCTGGACTCACCAGTGCAAGCTGCCCCTTCCCCGTTGGCCTCTGGTGCACAGCTTACACTCTGCACTGCCTATAGACAGGGTGCTGTTGTCCAGGCTGTTCAGATCCCGAAGCAGGCACCTGAAGGCTCCCGCTGGGGCCCGCAGGATTTATTGGAGCACACCGACTTCTCCCAGCTGGCCGCCCGGAAGCCCCCACTAGCCTCTTGAGGGACCTGGAGATGTGGCGGCCACCCAGGCTGATCTGAAGCGGAGAGAGTTGAGCTGGGGGCTTCTGCCTGAGGCCTTGCCCCAGATTGTGTCTGTGGACCAGGTGGAACCCGTGTGCACCCCCAGGGAGCTCCGAAGGTGAATGTTGCTGTGACCTCCCCTGTGCTCCGCTCACTCCGCTGGGCAGCCGATTTCCCCAACCGGGCTGGCGCACACTAGGTTAGCCTTGTCGCCTGGGCCCTGAGTCCAGGCAAACGCCTGGGAGGCCAAGGTCCGAGCAAAGTTCCCCTAGGGCTATGTCTGTTATTTGGGTCCGCCAGGTGACCCGGATGGCGGGCGTGCGCGTCCGCGCTCCGCGAAAGCACCGGGAGAGTCTGTTGTGCTAATAACCTCCTGGGCTGGTTGACACACAGATGGCCCACCAAGCCGCCCAGTTCTTGGGGTCAGTCCTGTGCCTTTTGGGGCCTAGACCCCCGTTTTGTTAGCCTCAGGCTACGCTTGTTAGCAGTCTCTGCCCTCCCGAGCACTCTGGCTCCTGTAGGCAAAATGGCGGTGCGTGCACCGGCCTGGGCAAAAAAAAAAACTCCTGGCTGGGTTGGCGCCCCGATGGCCACTCGAACAGCCCAGGGCCTGGGTGCAGGCCAACGCCCGTCTGGCTCAGACCCCTGCGGTGTTGGGCCTAGGATTATGTTTGTGTACCTCAGTCTGACCGATCTCTGGAGCCCGGGATCAAGATGGCGGTGAGTCTCTCCTGACTGGCGGGCAGCCGAGTTCTGAAGTGGCTTCCGTGCAGCGAAAGGCTCCGCAGTACCGCAGTTGCTTGCCGCCCGGCTGGTCAGCGAAGGTCAGTGGTCGTGGGCGCAGGGCCTAACTGGACCCTGTGTCGCCTTGGTTCCACTGCTGATGGCCCTTCAGCTGGAGCAGCCACTGCTACCGCCGCCGCCCGGGCATATCAGCTGGCTCGAACTCTCTTATTTTTAGCTCTCTGACCAGTTATGCATTTCTCCAATGACAGCTACCTCCTGTAAAAAGTAACTTCTCTCATCAAGACTGAGAGTAGACAGGTCTATGGGCAGAAACATAAATATTCAGAAGTCAGTTGGCCACAGAATTTTTTTAGTGTGTGGATTTCAAGAACTAAACAAATGTGGTCAATTGACATATTTTCAATTTCATAGCCATGCAAGCTTTGGGAAGTTCTTTACTTTTTTCTACAAGCTATATTCAACAACTGTAGTTGTAGTAGTTATACTCAATAAGTATAGGTACAGTAGTAACTTTGTCCTAAGATTGTAGTGGATGGATGCTGAATAAATTGATATGAAGGAATATCAAGAGAGTGAATACTTGAAGAATAACAATAATCAGGTCTAAGAGGATAAAAATGAGATGCAATGAGAGAATGATGTGTAACAGAAGGGGGTTTAAGTTCAAACTCATCTAATATTGGTGCAGTCTTTCTCTGGTCTCTATATTATTGACTATTATCATTATATAGGCAAGTTGAATGAATATTTAACAGGACCAGAAGATTTAGAACCTTGAGAACTGAAGACAATATTTTAGTGGGAATTATATATCATGCAATGCTCATATTAAGATATATATGGCCCATAGCATTCCTACTCTCCTTAATATTGACTATGAGCTATAAATAGAAGTCACAAGAAGACCAAAGTGTAGGTTTGGTCCTTCTTAGAAAGAGGAACAAAATCCTCACAGGAGCAAATATGGAGACAAAGTATAGAGCAGAGACTGAAGCAAAGGCTACCCAGAGACTGTCCCACTTGGGGATTCATCCCATATACAGTCACCAAACCCAGACACTATTGTGGATGCCAAGAAATGCTTGCTGAAAGGAGTCTGATATGGCTGTCTCCTGAGAGGCCCTGTCAGAGCCTTACAAATACAGAGTTGGATGCTCACAGGCAACCATTGGGCTGAGCATGGGGTCTCCAATGGGAGAGTTAGAGAAAGGACTGAAGGAGCTGAACGGGTTTGCAACTCCATAGGAAAAACAACAATACCAACCAACCAGACCCCCCCCCCCCAGTGCTCCCAGGGACTAAGCCACCAACCAAGGAGTACGCATGACTCCAGCTGCATATGTAGCAGAGGATGGCCTTGACAGGCATCAATGAGAAGAGAGGTCCTTGGTTCTATGAAGGCTTGATAGATGTCCCAGTGTAGGGGAATCGAGGGCAGGAAGGTGGGAGTAGGTGGGTGGGTGGGTGGAGGAACACGCTCATAGAAATAGGGGGAAGGGGAATGGGATAGGGAGGGAGGGAAACCAGGAAAGCAGATAACATTGAAATATAAGTAAAGAAAATATCCAATAAAAATAAACAAACAAACAAACAAACAAATAAATAAATAAATGGAAGTCACATAGGTAATTCTAAATTGTAGTAGCCATTTCAAAAGGTAAAATGATTTATGTGAAATAAATTTTAATAATATATTATTAAATATACATTTATACTTTCTCAGACAAGTCAAGAAGTAATGATGTTATAATTAATATGAATTAGTAATTTAAATTATGCTGAATTAGGCAGGTCTGAAGTATCAGCTACTCTGGAGGGTGAAACAGGGGACTCACAAATTTAAAACTGTCCTGGGAAACATAGTAAGACCCTTTCTCAAAGTTAAAAGTGAAAAACAAAGACAAGGCACAGAGTTCAGTGTAGAGTGCTTACCTACCAGACTCTAGGTTTACTTCTCAGTAACACACACACACCCTCACACAAAGAGAGAGAGAGAGAGAGAGAGAGAGAGAGAGAGAGAGAGAGAGAGAGAGAGAGAGGCAAGAGAGAGAAGAGAGACAGGAGAGGGGAGAGAGGAGAGAGAGGGGAGAGAGAGAGGAGAGAGGAGAGAGGAGAGAGGAGAAAGGAGAGAGGAGAGAGGAGAGAGGAGAGAGGAGAGAGGAGAGAGATTGGAGAGAGAGGAGAGAGAGGGGAGAGAGAGGGGAGAGAGAGAGGAGAGAGGGGGAAGAGGAGAGAGATATGGAGATAGATAGATAGATAGATACAATTAGACATTAGATATTAGACACTGGGGTCAGTCTGAAGTATATCACAATTGCTCACTAGTCATAGGCAACTAATAGCCAGTGTTTAGATGGTGCAGGTAACACTATCCCAAAAGTTGGCATATACCGAAAATGTAAAGTAAGTTTATCAATCATTGGTGGTGCCATATGCTGTATTTCTGGTATGTTCTGCTTAGTGAATGCCCAGAGACAGCCATGATGTGAGAGTGATGTCATGGACAGTGAAGTGTTTACTATAATGTAGGTGTGTGCCATTACAATGATGTAACAATGGTATTTTAAGTGTACACTTTAGAGTTTTGTGCCGAGGGAAAAAGTGAAACTATATCACTTTCCCCTTGGAAAATAGATATGTTTCAGTTCTGGGTCCTATTTTCTGATGTACAACTTTCTTATCTCATCATAGTACCTTTTCTGTCTCATCAACCATTATCCTGTAATACGTTTGTTCAGCGACATTGTTGCTATCTCTACTAGTCTTGGAGCTTGCCTTATTGCTCGACTTAGTTTTTCACAATGACTTCTGTCAGTTAGTTTTTATGCTCTACTAAAAATTTGAGGAGGCTAAATAATGTATGAAGGAATGAGGGAACAGAACCTTCTAAAAGGCATTTCCTGCTGTTCACTTGTGGCAAAAACAGTGGGCTGTATAAAGCACAGGTAGATGTGACACAGGACACTGTGAATATTTTTTATAATAGTTATTTAAACCTCAAACTGTAGATCCAGAGATTGTAAGAGAATGACTAGGCCGAGGGATGGCCAGTCTGATTTTTACATTTGGTGGAGCCTTGGAGAAGTTTATTGACTTTCTTAGAAGCATTGAGACAGTTGATCGCAAAGATAACCCAGAGCCTAGCCTTGTTCACCACATGTGAACTGCCTCGAACTCCATTTCAGCACAATTCTGATGGGCTAAGCTTCAAGGAGTCAGGTCACCTTAAACGCTGGCAAGGCATAGAGTAATTTAACCTTGACCTCTACTGGAGTATGATGGAGGAGGTAGCAAATTTGATTTATTCTGTGAAGTAGTTGGAATTTTCAGTTCTTAATAATAGACTTTTTTTTTTTAAAGATAGCACTCCCTTAGAAGGTTAGACTATGAACATTGGTTTTTATTAAGCATACTTGATAAAATCACACCCATGCTAATCGCTAAAAATGAGTTAATATAATCTCGCATTGGCTTTGGAGAAAAGGCAGCCGTTCACAGCCACTAGAGGCTGAGAATCACTTTAGACTTTTAAAGAGCATTTTAATAATATAAATCAAAAGCTTTCAAAATGTGTAGAGCCACTGGACCAAAACTGTAGTTTCTGGGTTATTCATCCAGGTCATAAGCTAAGAACCTGGGCTTATGTATTTATGTCACATGAAGTGTGTTTCCTGTGGTGCTGGGAGGCAAACACAAGAACAAAATCACCTGCACACTATGTGTGTGCCATTTCTCCAGCCCCTGTCAATGTTTCTGACCGTTCTTAGGAGCAGGGTTATAAGGTAGATACAGAAAATACCCATTTTATAGATTAAGGACCTGAGTGTTGAGCAAATTCAAAACAATTAGATTGTATCTGTACAACCAATAAGCAGAAGAATATGTTTTCTTGGAAAAATATTTGTCTTCAGATCCAGAAATATGAGCATTATGGTGAATGTTAAACAGTATTTTATACATATTTCATGTTAAGGGAAAATCATGTAATTATATTACATTCTTAAAAAATAATAGAGAATCCAATTGAAAATAGAAACTATCCAGTTAAATTTGAATTTCATATAAATTAAGAGTGATTTTTGTTTCATGTTTCCAAAGACTGCATGGACATCTACAGATATCCATTTTTAAAATCACATTTGTTTGTCTGAAATTAAAACTTAGTGAGGTTTTTGATATTTTTCTGGCTAATTACAGCCTTATGCTGTGAGAATCAAGAGTCTCGGATCTTAACATATTTAGAAGAATGATGAGATCAGTATGTGGTCCAATTCTGCTCAGCCACAGTCTTGACCTAGCAGTTACCAAAAGTTTCCACGGACACTCTTTGTGGACAATTACCTAAGCCAGAACCTTCATCTAGGGTAGAAGTTCTCAAACCTCCTAATGCTGTGACCCTTTAATACACTTCCTCATGTTTGGTGACCCTCAGCCATAAAATTATTTTCATTGCTACTTCATAACGATAATTTTGCTAGTTATAAATCATAATATAAGTATCAGTGTTTCCAACAGCCTTAGGCTGCCTCTGTGAAAGGGTCCTTTGATCATCAAAGGCTGACCTAGAGAGAGTAAAAGAATATTTTATGTTATATAATAATAACATGAAACCAATTTTACTCTCTCCATGGGGGATATTTGAATTGCTGGAGGGTTATGAGGAAATAAACAGTATCATATACTTAATAAGTAGAGAAAACAAGTTTATAGTGGTGGATAGGTACGTATATACAACCCCCACAGGGGATAGTGAATTCATCTACAGGCCATATAATTGAAGGGCATGATAAAGACAATGATTCTAATCAACATCATTACTGGGATTGCTAAAGAAATGAACAAACGTAACAGATATAGATGACTCTTCCCTGGTTTCCTAGAAACACATTTGGGATGTGTGCCAGAGTTTGTTTAAAGTTACATTGTAAGGACGTAAGGGAAGTCAGGATCCACAGACGGAAACATTCACCTGGTTAATAAAGAGAACTCAGAAAGTGGGAGCACTAGAGATAGGATGGATCTTCAGGGTTGTCTCAATTCAAAGCCAGCAGTCTAAGTTTTATACCTCTGGATAGACCAGTTTTGCCAACAAAGGTATGTAGTCTTGGTCATGGAACATCTGTTTGTCTAACAGTGATTTCTAGGGAGTAGAGCTATCCACTTCCATTATGAAGTATCCCCAGGATTTGAGAAGAGGGATTCTTTAGTCTTGAAGGAGACCTCGAAGGAGACAATACAGTTGTTCAATACAGTGTCTTCTATAATTCATTCCTATCTATGGCCAGATCTACTTGCTTTGCTTTTTACATTTTTCCCCACTAGGTTTAACTTCTCAGAGTCCTGGATATAACTTATTTGGAGCTAATACAAAAAAAATTATTGGAATGATGTACTCTGTCCCCTAGCTGTGTAGCTGAGTTTACAATGTAAACATCAAAGGATGTGATGGTCACACCTTTAGTATTTGACAACTTTCTGTCAAGATTAGGCTGAGAATGATGCCAAGTTGAGTATCAGATTCATTCTTCTTTATATTCATATAAAAAGGAAGAGGATTTTTATGATCATGGTCAATTACCCACTTTATTCAGATCCATCTATCATTTACAACAGTGTATTGAATCTTTTGTATGTTCACATCAGAAAAAGGGGTCAGAAGTAGCCATTTTGCAGAATCAGCTTGAAGTTATGCAGGATGTTTATTCTGTCTTCTAGCTGGGGCATTTGGTGGTATGAATGGCATGGAAAAGGAAGGTGGCTAATGTGTAAGGTTAGCTCTTACATACACGGACAGCATTCAGTCATACTTCTCCTGTGCCCAAATCATCAAAAATAGGTTTGGAAGGAAGTTTATGATACATGTGTGTGTGTGTGTGTGTGTGTGTGTGTGTGTGTGTGTGTGTATACATATATATGTATATATGCATATATATAATATATATATGAAACTATGATTAAAATAGAGGCAATGATTTTGAAAGAGAAAGAGCAAGGAGGGAGCAATGGGATGGGTTGCAAGGAGAAAAGAGGGGGAATGAAGTAATTAAATATTTATTGGGATTATAGTATAATTACAGTACTTCTTCTGACCCCTTTATCCTCCAAACCTTCCCATTTGCTCCATCCTATTCTCCTTCAAATTCAAGGCTTCATTTTCTTAATAAATTTTTTGCAATATATATTTATAATATATGTAATATATATAATATATTTTTGCAATATATTTTTGCAATATATATTCCTAAGTGTATATATATACATTCCTAAATGTATCCTGTTCAATCCATATAATGTTAATTATATGTATGTTTTCATTTGGCACTGGAAAACCAACTGGCGTGATCTGCCCCAAGGAAGACTACATCTTCCACTCCCAGTTTCACTCCCTTGTTTGTAGTTCTTTGTGTAAGACTGAGGCCTTGGGGACTTTTTTTGTTTGTTTTTGTCCACTTGGCCTTGTTCATTGGTGCTTTCCTTGTTCAGCTCACTTTTGGAAGGTCAAAATTAAGAGACTTTGTGGACGTAGCTTCTGACATTACTGGAAGACAGAAATCTCATAACAAACTATTTCATCCTCTGGCTCTTATAATCTTTGTGCCTTCTCTGTTTCAGTATTTCCCCACCCTTATGTATAGAAGTGTTGTGTAAATGTAGCTATTGGAACTGGGTTCCACAAGTCTGCATTTTGACTGGTTGTGGTTTTCTCTAGTGATTTCTGTCTGGAAATTGAAGGTCTGACATGATGTAATTATATTTCAATTTAAAACATTAAAAATATTTTAAAATAATAAAAATATATCTTAAGAAATAAAGCTATGGATAATAGATACTAGGTAACAGAGGCAGGCAACTTGGAAGAAAGCTGTAGCAAAAGAACTTGTATATGTTGTAGAATAAAGTCAAATGGGTCAAGCCATGCAGGGTGGCCCTTCTATCACACAACTTGTTGATCCTTTCACACTACTATATGTTATTGTACTTGTTAACCAGATGACAGCATGTAGAAATCTTTGTGTAGCATATATGTCCTAATATTTGGACCAATCTGGCCTAAAATAAATGCCTATTGTCCACTTCTCTTATGTTACCAGACAATCTTTGATGTAAGCACTTTGGAACAATTTGTAACTAGAAAATTATAACAGACAGGAAGAAGAACAAAAGGAAAGAAACGCTCCCAAAGTCAGTGGTTTATTTGCTCTTTAATGTGTTTGATATGAAAATGGCAGAGGGGTAGATACTAGATTTCACACCAGAGGTCATTAATATGAAAACCAGAGTGGAACTGTGAAGAGTTTGGGGTTCTTGCTGACAGTGATCAGGTTGTAGAAGCAGCCCTTGTGGTTGAAGATACCTGCTGAGTAAAGACTGAGACATGTTCTGGGGCTTATGAGTTAAAGTTCAGTAGGGTATAACATACATTTCATGATTGTTCATTTAAAACTAGGTGATAGAACCAATAATCAGCTTTGACACTTTAAAACAAAACAATGTTTAGAAGAACCAGAATCAACCTTCTATTTTACTTTACTCAATCCTTTTAACCTTATTCAAAAGTGTTCATCTTTTGTTTGTTTGTTTTTCTTTCTTCTTTTTTTCATTTTAAAGGCTAGAGAGAATAACTGAGACATAAGCAGGAGAAGCAATGTTTTCTGCATTGTGTAGCTTGAGGGGGATGAATTGTCAAATCCCATGTTCATTACCCTTTTCCTTGTGTCTTCATTTCGTGCCCATGGTGGCTGCCCTCTGTGATCATTTATTTTAATAAATAATTGAAGAAACAAATATTTCTACACTGCACTATGTGGTCTTCATTTCCTCTCCAAATCTACATGTGGAAAATTCCAGAGTGGTAGATAGTACTTCGAGGAGGCCTCTCTGGAATAGGATGCAATATGAATATGGAGCCCTGATGGGAGGGATTTGTGCCCTTATAAAGCAGGCCTCAAGGAGCTGCTTCCATCATGGGAATCACAGAAGAAAACATCTTCCACTTTCAACTTCTCAGCTCTAACAGTGACCAGAGCTGATGAAGACACAGACACTAGTGTTTTGTAATGCTGACAACGCTGTTGATAGGTGAATAAGAAGAATACGAGCTAAGGGACCAAAATAAAGAGAACTATGAAGAATACATTCTTAAGTGGTCACCTTTCACCCCCCAGTCATAGACTGGGTTCTGCACAAGTCCTTTGGGAGCCCTGTGTTGTGCTCTGAGAGCCATTATTATAAAATCTGAATGATGCCCTGTTGTATTTATGTTCTTAAATTGTTTTCAAAATTATTTTCACAATGATTCTTTGCATTTTAAGTTAAAGTGGTGAAATTTATCTAACTTAGCTGCTTTTTTACTAACAAGACTATTGTGTGTTATTGCTGCTTTAATTATCTCATTTTCATGGTTTTCTCATTATCATTTAAGTTTTCTTCACTTGCCATTGTTATTATTTATTTTGATGATTATAACTATTTACTGAAGTTGACAATTTTCGTAACATAAGTTTATAGGACTAAACATGATGCTATGGTTTATGAATTTAACATGAAATAATGAAACAAGGCTAGTTAAATTATTTGTCACTCAAATATTGAATATATTTTCCCATGAGGTCATTTAGAACTTACTGTCTTAGTAAGTCTTCAGTGGACTATTATTAAATATATTCAGCATATTGAGACACAGAGTGATGTTATAATTTATAAATAAAATGTGTAACAATGAAACCCAGCTAGTTAGCATATCTGTCTGTCACTTAAAATAATTAACATGTTTTATTATGAGAATATTTAATATGTATTCACTCCAAGTTTGAAATGTGAACGCTTAGTACTCTTCAGTGATTTGTTGAATAGAGCTAACTACAAAACAAAACATATTACTCTTGACTGAACTCTTATCCTCTTCCACTATCATCTCCCTGATTTTTAATGGCAGTATTAAATATGTTCAAATAGAAAAATCTAGATGCATGCGCCTATATCTCTGGACCCCAAAGTTATTTCTAAAATTTTCTATGTATTAGGAAATGTTAAACAAACTGTCTTTAACAGTGTTCATGGTATGGATGAAGAGATGCAAAGACTTGACTATTCCACATCCACATGATCTGCAGTCAAATGTGAGAAACATTGAGTGTCTATGGCAGTCATGAAATACACTACAGAGAAAGTGATGTCTGAGCAGGTGGTTGAATATTAGACAGGAATTCCCATAAGAGAAAAATGGAGAAGGAAGGGGGCTCTTGTATGCTTGAGCATGAGCTTCTGACTCTATCTGGCTGCAGTTGGCAATGTCCACATTCCCTAGGGTAAAGAATAAATTTGTGACACATGAAGTGGATTATGCTTTCTTTGGAATGTCAGTTGTGATGGATGGTGTTTTGCTGGGAAAAACATTTGAAGGACTGTTTTCTGAAATTAGGCACAGGTGAAAGGATGTTTGACTAAAGCAGACACATGAAGGAACATTTTGCTTAAGCAGACACGGGTGCTAAAGCAAGCACATGAAAGGATGGATGATGAATGATTCTTTGCTAATGACATACATGTATTGGTTCACCTTACCCTGAATAGCTGAGCTCTGTCTATCATGACTCCACAGAGAGAAATGCACCAAAAAAGTTCTGGTGGTGTTCTGGTGGCTTCCTGCTACTTCTGTGGACTCAGGCTGATTGGCAGAGTGAGGTCAGCAGATACAGACTCATGTGGAGTTTTGCTGAGGCAGACTCACATGCGGAGGGAAGAAACATGGTGAGCCAAGACCTGGAGGACAAATGATGTATGGAGTGAGTATAAATAGGACTCAAAGGGCAGTGATGGAAGGAGGGCTTACATAGCTAACTTTGTAATGCTTCTTAGTCTCATATCTTCACTGATCTTTGCTTCCTTGAGCGAAGCGAGGCAGAGAACTTCTCCTGGTGTCCCTGTTGGTCCTAATCCCTCCTGAATTTGGCTGAAGCCTGTCTGTTTCTGTTGGTCATGCCACCACTGCTGATTCGAGTTTACTATTCTAACACTACTGACCTGGACTGCTGGTATATTCATGGAGTGTTTGTGAATAGATCAAAGTACAGCTGCTGTCCTGTGAACTGAACTGCTGATTTCCTGACAACGCAGATAGGATTTGCTCAAAAGAAAAATTTCTAAACAGGTTCACTTCCTCCATATCTTAATAAACTTTCTTTCCTACTACCTCTGGTGGGTAGAGGGTTATAAAGGAGTTTAAAGCATTTAAGAACAGTTATTAAAATTAGGGTTGAGAAAAATTTAAGCTATAGATACACTAGTCATATTATCAGAAATGAAAAGTACTGACTTTGGTAAAATCTGATGCCTTACAAAGAAAGGAAGGAAGGAAGGAAAGAAGGAAGGAAGGATGGAAGTTAGGGAGGGAGGGAGGGAGGAAGGAAGGAAGGAAGGAAGGAGAGAAAAAGGGAAGGAGGGAGGGAGGAAGGGAAGCAAGCAAGCAAGTAATCAAGCAATCAAACAAGCAAGCTCAAAACACCAACTTTAATTTGGTTCAATCTGGAGACAAGCAAGTGAGACTCTAGGCATAGTCTGACTAAAAGACCAGGCTGGGTCATGGCTATCTTTTCTGTGTAGATGTCTTTCTGATGTTGATCTACAAAGATTTCAAACTGAACTCATGTGCTTCATCAGAGCAAAATTTCCAAATGGTGAAGAAACCCATGGTCTACCAAAAAAATTCTTACATAGCATTAGTAGCAAAAAAGTGATTTTAAAACACTTTTTATGTTTCAAAGGCAAGCCCTGAAAATAGAGTCTTTGATTGTATATTTAAGGAAGAATGAAGATCCTTAATGGCTGTGAATATCTGTTTTGCTCCGTTAGTTGAGATCTTGTTTCTCAAACACATAAAGGTCCTCACATCCTCTTTGGAGCCTCTTCTTTGACTCCAGGCTTCCACAGCGTCTCTGTAAGCTCTATTTTTGAGCACACAAACGGTTAGAAGTTCAAAACCAAAGTTTCTGTATAGATCTCAAAGCTGGCATCTACAGGAATGCACCCCATAAAACCTTAGGAGTAAAAACTGTGTTTCTGTGGGCAAGATCACTGTGGGGTAGAAGGTGTGCATCACAGATCCTGGCAGAGCAAAGTTAAGTGGCTTCCAACTGAATAGATCTTAGTTGTGCCACCCACAGATCAAAGTCACTTCCTAAACCAGAGATCAAGTGCACTTTTCCTTTTCAAAATGCAGATTCTTTTGTTGCTATCTATGATTGCATGGATGAGAATATCCTGTTTGATAACTTCAGATAATAAATACTGTAGAGAAAATTATAAAGTGGTCAAACATTCTGTGAGTTCTGGGATCAGGTTAGTGGAATCCTCACCTTGCCATGTGTTAGCTGTGTATTCTTGGGCAGAGAAAACTCTTCTGTTCTTGTGTCTCTGTTTCCTTGTTTGTCAAAGGATAGTAAGTGTGGAGGATGCCATCTCATTGGGTCATTAAATGATTTGATGAAATTCTACATTCAGTGCTGCGCCATTAAGAACATTGGCTCTTCCAGTTATTGTGATACTATTCTTCCTCTGAAGTATATACCAGCATGATTTTATATGTAACTAATCATATTGACCACACTCTTTCAAGACAGATCTTAAAACTTAGCACATTATTGGATCCATTTCCAAGTGACTGCATATGAATCATTTTCCTAACTGAAAACATCAATAAGCACAAAGTAAGTTAATCTTTGTTTGCCAAGATCTTATGGCAGAAAGTTTGTGTGAGAGTTTATTAAAAAGAGAAAGATGGGTGCTGAGTGGGGGATGTTAGAAGTTTGCCTCTTCACTATGAATCTTTCCTGATGGACATTGTTTCCCTCCATCACATGGGGAAGTGGGATGCAAGACAAAAATCTCTATTAGGAGAACGAGAAACTCAGAATAGGCATACAAAAGCTTCAGCTTCTTAAAGTTCAGTTTTAATCCTGATATGACTATGGTAAGAGCCTCTTTTGTCTACACAAACATATCTTGACCCCTGTTGATCTTTACTAAGACATGGCTTTCTCTGCTTAGTGTCTCTTCCTGGTCAGGAAATGTTTTAATCCTGTTGGAATAGTTTAAGTGCAATTGTTATGACATTTTCCCCGTTGTTTCCACTTTCTTTTTAGTGCATTTCAGCATGCCCAATGACAATAAGTACTTCTCACTCTCACTCTTTGAAATGCTACAATGAGCTTATAATTATTTAATTTTCAGGCTCACTTATATCAGCCCACTATTGATAATTTAGAATATTATTTTTCCATTGTTCTGATCCTGAATTGAAGAAAGTTCCTGTTGTCTGATTAACTTTATTGCATAGGTTTATGTCAAGCTTATTCATTTAATAAGTGAATTCTTCTCTTTACAATGCAGCTTCCCTCTGAGTTTATTAAACATATGAGGTACATTCTTTAATTACTTGTTGGTGAAAGTTTATTGATGGCTATATCTCTCAATTTTTGTCTTATGATTTCTTTTATTTTTTTCTGGTTCAAATCTCAACTTTTTTTTTTAAATTTATTGATATATTGTATCACCTCTTCACTGACAGTTTAAGTGGGTATAAAGTTTGAGACTGGCATCTGTTTTTTCTCTGTTCTGTTTTTCTCTGTTCTGATGATAATAATTTTTAGTATCTTTGTTGAGAAGTTAAAACCAGTCTATAATGTTTTAATTTTGTTCCCTCTTCTATTACCTGTTTTTCTTTGCTTATCTGCACTTTTTGCTAAGGTGATAAGATTCAGAATTACTTTTAATAATGCTGCATATAACTAATTGTTATTCATAGGAAGATACTTGCTTTTGTACAATGTATGAGATATTTTTAAGATGATGTGTTGATACTCTTTATTCCACAGTTCTTTTTAATTTTTCTGTAAACAATCTCAGAATAGTTTTCGTTATGTACTGTGATATGCATTCTTCTTTAGAATTTGTGTCAAACTAATCTGAACCTGTATATCTGAGGTCAGTAGGTTCATATTAGGGGTTCAATAAGTTTTATATGAGTAACAGTAAATTAAATTTTGACTAAACTAAGACGCCTCACCATCCATTCTTGGACATTATCTCACCTTATGCATCTCTATTTTCCATGGTTTTTCCTTAGGGTATTCTGAACAGACATATCTTTTTTATAATTGAATATCATCTTCATTTACATTGCCATGGTAAAACCTTTCCAAATTCCCCCCTCCCCAAAGACCCCCTAACCCCTTCTCCCTCCCCCTGCCTCCACGTATATGCCCCTCCACCAGACACACTTCCACCTCCCCCCCCCCCCTCAGTTTCCCTTTGTTGGGGCCTCTCTTGAGCCTTTACATGACCAAGGACCATTCCTCCCACTGATGCTCAACAAGGCCTTCCTCTGCCACATTTTTGGCTGGGACCATGTGTGCCCCTTGGTTGATGGTTCAGTCGCTGGCAGTCTTGGGGTGTCTGGGTGGCCGAAATCATTGTTCTTCTCATAGGGCTGTAAGCCCCTTCAGCTCTTCTGGACCACCCTCCAGCGTCTCCATTGGGGACCCCATGCCCAGTCCAATAGTTGGTTCGTAGCATCTGCCTCTGTATTTGTAAGTCTCTGGCAGGGCCCCTCTGGAGACAACCATTGCATGCTCCTTTTGGTATACACTTCTTGTCATCCTTAGTAGTGTCAGGGTTTGTTGACTGTTTATAGGTTGAATCCCCAGGTAGGGCAGTCTCTGGGTGGCCTTTACTTCAGCCCCTGCTCCACACATTGTCTCACTTATTGCTGTGAGTATTTTGTTCCCTTTCTTAGAGGAACTAAAGCACCCTTATTTAAGGTCTCCTTCTTGAGCTTTCTGTGCTGGGTGAATTGTACCTTGTTTATTTTGAGCTTTTGGGCTAACTTCTGCTTGTTAGTGAGTGCATACCATGTGTGATCTGTTGTGATTGGGTTGCCTTGCTCAGGATGACACTTTCTAGTTTCTCTCTGTTTTACTTGATGTTGGCTACTGGTTTGATGTATATTGCTTTAACTGTGTTTAGGTATGGGCCTTGGATTCCAGATCTCTTCAAGACTTTTATCATGAAAGGATGCTGGATTTTGTCAAAAGCCTTTTCAGCATCTAATTAAATGACTGTGTGGCTTTTTTTCCTTTAGTTTGTTTATATAGTGGATTACATTGACAGATTTCTGTATATTGAACCATCCCTGCATCCCTGGGATGAAGCCTACCTGATTGTGGTGAATTATAGTTCTGATGCATTCTTGGATTTGGTTGGCCAGGATTTTGTTCAGTATTTTTGCGTAAATGTTCATGACAGAGATTGGTCTGAAGTTCTCCTTCCTTGTTTGGTCTTTGTTTGATTTAGAAATAAGCATTATTGTGGCTTCATAGAATCAGTTGGGGCGTGTTCCTTGAGTTTCTATTTTGTGGAAAAGTTTGAAGAGTATTGGTATTAACTCTTCTTTGAAGATCTGATAGAATTCTCGCTAAACCCATCTGGTCCTGGGCTGGGTTTTTTTTTTTTTTTTTTTTTTTTTTTTTGTTGTTGTTGTTTTTGTTGTTGTTGTTGTTTTGTTTTTGTTTTTTTTTTTTACATTTTTTAAAATTTATTGATATTTATTTACATTTCAAATGATTTCCCCTTTTCTGGACCCCCACTCCCCAAAAGTCCCATCAGTCCCCTTCCCTCCCCCTGTTTTCCCACCCAACCCTTCCCACTTCCCTGTTCTGGTTTTGCTCTATACTGCTTCACTGAGTCTTTTCAGAACAAGGAGCCACTCCTCCGTTCTTCTTGTGCCTCATTTGATGTGTGGATTTTGTTTTGGGTATTCCAGTTTTCTAGGTTAATATCCACTTATTAGTGAGTGCATACCATGATTCACCTTTTGAGTCTGGGTTACCTCACTTAATATGATGTTCTCTAGCTCCATCTATTTGCCTAAGAATTTCATGAATTCATTGTTTCTAAAGGCTGAATAGTACTCCATTGTGTAGATATACCACATTTTTTGCATCCTGTCTTCTGTTGAGGGATACCTGGGTTCTTTCCAGCATCTGGCAATTATAAATAGGGCTGCTATGAACATAGTAGAGCATGTATCCTTATTACATGGTGGGGAGTCCTCTGGGTATATGCCCAGGAGTGGTATAGCAGGATCTTCTGGAAGTGAGGTGCCCAGTTTTCTGAGGAACCGCCAGACTGATTTCCAGAGTGGTTGTACAAATTTGCAAACCCACCAGCAGTGGAGGAGTGTTCCTCTTTCTACACATCCTCTCCAACACCTGCTGTCTCCTGAATTTTTAATCTTAGCCATTCTGACTGGTGTAAGGTGAAATCTCAGGGTTGTTTTGATTTGCATTTCCCTAATGACTAATGAAGTTGAGCATTTTTTAAGGTGTTTCTATGCCATCCGAAGTTCTTCAGGTAAGAATTCTTTGTTTAACACTGTACCCCATTTTGAATAGGGTTGTTTGGTTTTCTGGAGTCTAACTTCTTGAGTTCTTTATATATATTGGATATTAGCCCTCTATCTGATGTAGGATTGGTGAAGATCTTTTCCCAATTTGTTGGTTGCCGATTTGTCCTTTTGATGGTGTCCTTTGCCATACAGAAACTTTGTAATTTTATGAGGTCCCATTTGTCAATTCTTGCTCTTAGAGCATACGCTATTGGTGTTCTGTTCAGAAACTTTCTCCCTGTACCGATGTCCTCAAGGGTCTTCCCCAGTTTCTTTTCTATTAGCTTCAGAGTGTCTGGCTTAAAGTGGAGGTCCTTGATCCATTTGGATTTGAGCTTAGTACAAGGAGACAAGGATGGATCAATTCGCATTCTTATGCATGCTGACCTCCAGTTGAACCAGCACCATTTGTTGAAAAGGCTATCTTTTTTCCATTGGATGTTTTCAGCCCCTTTGTCGAGGATCAAGTGGCCATAGGTGTGTGGGTTCATTTCTGGATCCTCAATCCTGTTCCATTGATCTGCCTGCCGGTCACTGTACCAATACCATGCAGTTTTTAACACTGTTGCTCTGTAGTATTGCTTGAGGTCAGGGATACTGATTCCCCCAGAATTTCTTTTGTTGCTGAGAATAGTTTTAGCTATCCTGGGTTTTTTGTTATTCCAGATGAATTTGATAATTGCTCTTTCAAACTCTGTGAAGAATTGAGTTGGGATTTTGATGGGTATTGCATTGAATCTGTAGATTGCTTTTGGCAAAATGGCCATTTTAAGTATATTGATCCTGCCGATCCATGAGCATGGGAGGTTTTCCCATTTTTTGAGGTCTTCTTCCATTTCCTTCTTCAGAGTCTTGAAGTTCTTGTCATACAGATCTTTCACATGTTTGGTAAGAGTCACCCCAAGGTACTTTATACAGTTTGTGGCTTTTGTGAAGGGGGTCATTTCCCTAATTTCTTTCTCAGCCTTCTTATCCTTTGAGTATAGGAAGGCCACTGATTTTCTTGTGTTGATTTTATAACCTGCTACTTTGCTGAAGTTGTTTATCAGCTGTAGGAGCTCTCTAGTGGAGTTTTTTGGGTCACTTAGGTAGACTATCATGTCATCTGCAAATAATGATAGTTTGACTTCTTCCTTTCCAATTTGTATCCCTTTGACCTCCTTATGTTGTCGAATTGCCCGAGCTAGTACCTCAAGTACAATATTGAAAAGATAAGGAGAAAGGGGGCAGCCCTGTGTAGTCCCTGATTTTAGAGGAATTGCTTCAAGTTTCTCTCCATTTAGTTTGATGCTGGCTACCAGTTTGCTGTATATTGCTTTTACTATGTTTAGGTATGGGCCTTGAATTCCTGTTCTTTCCAAGACTTTAAGCATGAAAGGATGCTGAATTTTGTCAAATGCTTTTTTAGCATCCAATGAAATGACCATGTGTTTTTTTTTCTTTGAGTTTGTTTATGTAGTGGATTGCATTGATGGATTTCTGTATATTGAACCAACCCTGCATCCCTGGGATAAAGCCTACTTGATCATGGTGGATGATTGTTTTGATGTGTTCTTGGATTCAGTTGGCAAGAATTTTATTGAGTATTTTTGCATCAATGTTCATAAGGGAGATTGGTCTGAAGTTTTCTTTCTCTGTTGGATCTTTGTGTGGTTTTGGTATCAGCGTAATTGTGGCTTCGTAGAAGGAATTGGGTAGGGTTCCCTCTGTTTTATTTTGTGGAATAGTTTGAAGAGTATTGGTGTTAGGTCTTCTTTGAAGGTCTGATAGAATTCTGCACTGAAACCATCTGGTCCTGTGCTTTTTTTGGTTGGAAGACTTTCTATGACCCCTTCTATTTCTTTAGGGGTTATGGGACTGTTTAGATGATCTATTTGGTCCTGATTTAATTTTGGTATTTGGTATCTGTCTAGGAAATTGTCCATTTCTTCCAGATTCTCCAGTTGTGTTGAGTATAGGCTTTTGTACTAGGATATGATGATTTGTTGAATTTCCTCAGTTTCTGTTGTAATATCTCCCTTTTCAGTTCTAATTTTGTTAATTTGGATACCGCCTCTGTGTCCTTTGGTCATTCTGGCTAAGGGTTTATCTATCTTGTTGATTTTCTCAAAGAACCAGCTCCTGGACTCATTGATTCTTTGTATGGTTCTGTTTGTTTCCACTTGATTGATTTCAGCCCTGAGTTTGATGATTTCCTGTCTTCTACTCCTCCTGGGTGAAATAGCTTCTTTTTGTTCCAGGGCTTTCAGGTGTGTCATTAAACTGCTAGTATATGCTCTCTCCATTTTCTTTTTGGAGGCACTCAGGGCTATGAGTTTTCCTCTTAGCACTGCTTTCATTGCGTCCCAGAGATTTTGGTATGTTATGCCTTCATTTTCATTAAATTCTAAAAAGTCTCTGATTTCTTTCCTTATTTCTTCTTTGGCCAAGATGTCACTGAGTAGAGTATTGTTCAGCCTCCATGTGTATGTGGGCTTTCTGTTGTTTTTGTTGCTATTGAAACCCACTCTTACACCATAGTGATCTGATAGGAGGCATGGGATTAGTTTGATCTTTTGTATTTGTTTAGGTCTGTCTTGTGACCAATTATATGGTCTATTTTGGAGAAGGTACCATGAGGTGCCAAGAAAAAGGTATATTCTTTTGCTTTAGGGTGAAATGTTCTATAAATATCAGTCAAATCCAATTGGTCCAAAGCTTCAATTAGTTTTACTGTGTCCCTGTTTAGTTTCTGTTTTCCTGATTGGTCCATTGAGGAGAGTGGAGTGTTGAAGTCCCCCACAATTATTGTGTTAGGTGCAATGTATGCTTTGAGATTTAGTAAAGTTTCTTTTACGAATGAGGGTGCACTTGCACTTGGAGCATAGATGTTCAGAAATGAAAGTTCTTCTTGGTGGATTTTTCCTTTGACCAGCAAGAAGTGTCCCTCAGTGTCTCTTTTGATGACTTTAGGTTGAAAGTCAATTTTATCTGATATTAGAATGGCTACTCTGGCTCGTTTCCCGAGACCATTGGCTTGTAAAGTTGTCTTCCAGCCTTTTACTCTAAGGTAGTTTTTGTCTTTGACATTTAGGTGTGTTTCCTGTATGCAGCAAAATGTAGGGTCTTGTTTCCTTATCCAGTCTGTTAGTCTATGTCTTTTTATTGGGGAATTGAGTCCATTGATGTTAAGAGATATTAAGGAATAGAGATTATTACTTCCTGTCATTTTTGATGTTATTTTTATATTTGAGTGATTATCTTCTTTTGGGTTTGATGAAGGAAGGTTACTATCTTACTTTTTCCAGGGTGTAGTTTCCCTCCTTGTATTGGGGTTTTCCTCCTATTATTCTTTGTAGAGCTGGGTTTGTGGAAAGATATTGTGTAAATTTGGTTTTGTCATGGAATGTCTTGGTTTCTCCATCTATTGTGATTGAGTGTTTTGCTGGGTATAGTAGTCTTGGCTGACATTTGTGTTCTCTTAGAGTCTGCATGAGATCTGCCCAGGATCTTCTAGCTTTCATGGTCTCTGGTGAGAAGTCTGGTGTGATTCTGATAGGTCTTCCTTTATATGTTACTCGGCCTTTTTCTCTTAGTGCCTTTAATATTTCTTTGTTTAGTGTATTTGGGGTTTTAATTATTATGTGGCGAGAGGTATTTCTGCTCAGATCCAGTCTGTTTGGAGTTCTGTAGGCTTCTTGTATATTCATAGGCATCTCTCTCTTTAAGTTGGGAAAGTTTTCTTCCATAATTTTGTTAAAGATATTTGCTGGCCCTTTCAGTTCTAAATCTTCACTCTCATCTATACCTATGATCCTTAGGTTTGGTCTTCTCATTGTATCCTGGATTTCCTGGATGTTCTGGGATACAAGCTTTTTGCATTTTGCATTTTCTTTGACTGTTGAGTCAATGGTTTCTATTGTATCTTCGGCATCTGAAATTCTCTCTTCCATCTCTTGTATTCTGTTGTTTATATTTGCATCTATGGCCCCTGATTTCTTCTCAACGTTTTCTATCTCCAAAGTTGTCTCCCTTTGTGATTTCTTAGTTGTTTCTACTTCTGTTTTTAGAACCAGGATGGTTTTGCTCAGTTCCATCATTTGTTTGTTTGTGTTTTCCTGTAATTCCTTAAGAGATTTTTGTGTTACCTCTTTCATGACTTCTGCCTCTTGACTCAAGTTCTACTGCATTTCTTTAAGTTTTTTTTTTGCCTTTCTTCTTTATTGTCTTCTATCTCTTGAGCCTTATTCTCCTGCATTTCTTTAAGTGATTTTTTTGTTTCCATTATACGGGTTTCTAGCTTATTCATGTTCCCCTGTATTTCTTTAAGAGATTCATTTATGTCCTTTTTGTGTTCTTCTAGCAGCATCATGATCAGTCATTTTAAATACAAATCTTGTTTCTCTGGTGTGTTGGTATAACCAGGACTTGCTGATGTTGGAGAGTTTGGTTCAGATGCTGCCATATTGCCTAGATTTCTGTTAGTAGCGTTCCTGCGTTTGCCCTTTGCCATCTTGTTCTCTGGATTTAGTTGATCTTGTCCCTGGCTGGTGTTTGGGCCTCCTGAGGGGCTCTGGGGCTATTACTGCAACACTATATGGCTGGGTTTCCCCTGTAGCAGATTGCTGCTGTGCTGTCCTCCTCTTTCCCTTTCAGGTCTAGTGTGCTTTGCCCCAGATTGTGTCTGTGGACCAGATGGAGCCCGTGTGCACCCCCAGGCAGCACCGATGGTGTATGCTGCTGGGACCTCCCCTGCATGCTGATCACTCAGCTGGGCAGTCGATCCCCCAACCGGGCTGGTGCACACAAGGTTAGCCTGGCCGCCCAGGCCCTGGGTCCAGGCAAAAGCCTGGGAGGCCAAGGTCCGAGCAAAGTTCCCCTTGGGCTATGACTGTTAATTGGGTCTGCCAGGTGACCAGGATGGTGAGCGTGCATGCTCGCGCTCCCCAAAAGCGCTGGGAGAGTCTGCTGGGCTAACAACCTCCTGGGCAGGTTGACACACAGATGGCCCACCAAGCCGCCCAGTTCTTGGGGTCAGTCCAGGGCCTGTTGGGGCCTAGACCCCCGCTTTGTTAGCCTCAGGCTATGCCTGTTAGCTGGCTCTGCCTGCCAGAGCTCTCTGGTGTCCTGTAGGCAAAATGGCGGAGTGCGCGCCGTCCTGGGCAAAAAAACCTCCTGGCTGGGTTGGCACCCTGATGACCCCCAGAACAGCCCAGGGCCTGGGTGCAGGCCAACGCCTGTCGGGCTCAGACCCCCGCGGTGTTGGCCTCGAATTATGTTTGTGTACTTCAGTCTGTCCGATCTCTCTGGAGTCCGGAACCAAGATGGAGGCGAGCCTCTCCTGAATGGCGGGAGGCCGAGTTCTGAAGTGGCTTCCGTGCAGTGAAAGGCGCCCCAAATCTGCAGCTGCTTGTAGCCCGGCTGGTCAGCGAAGGTCAGTAGTCGTGGGCGCAGGGCCTAACTGGACCCTGTGTCGCCTTGGTTCTACTGCTGATGGCCCTTCAGCTGGACCAGCCACTGCTGTACTGCGGCCACCGCCGCCGCCACTCCCTGGGCTGGTTTTTGATGAGAGACTATTAATGACTGCTTCTATTTCCTCAGAAATTATGGGACTATTTAGATGATTTATCGGATCCTGTTTTAGTGTTGGCACCTGGTATGTATCTAGAAAGTTGTCCATTTCATCCAGGTTTTCAAACCTTGTTGAGTATAAATTCTTGTAGTAGGATCTGATGATTAGTCAGCCCTAAGTTTGATTATTTCCTGCTGTCTACTCTTCTTGGGGGTATTTGCTTCCTTTTGTTCTAGAACTTTCAAGTACACTGTCAAGCTGTTAGTGTAAGTTCTCTCCATTCTCTTTTTGGAGGCACTCAGAGCTATGAGTTTTCCTCTTAGCACTGCTTTCATTGTGTCCCATAAATTTTGGTATGATGTACTTTCATTTTCATTAAATTCTAAAAAGTCTTTAATTTCTTTCTTTCTTTCTTCCTTGGCCAAGCTGTTATTGAGAAGAGCATTGTTCAAGGTCCATGTGTATGTGTGTTTTCCATTGCTTTTGTTTGAACTTAAGACCAGCCTTAGGCTGTGGTGATCTGATAAGATACATGGAATAATTTCAATATTTCTATATCTGTTGAGGCCCATTTTGTGACCAATTATATGGTCAGTTTTGGAGAAGGTTCCATGAGGTGCTAGGAAGAAGGTATATTCTTTTGCTTTAGGGTGAAGTGTTCTATAAATATGTGTTAGATCCATTTGGTTTATAACTTCAGTTAGGTTCACTTTATCTCTGCTTAGCTTCTGATTCCATGATTTGTCCATTTTTGAGAATGGGGTGTTCAAGTCTCCCACTATTATTGTGTGGGGTGCAATGTGTACTTTGAACTTTAGTCAAGTTTCTTTTATGAATGTGGGTGCCCTTGTGTTTGGAGCATAGATATTCAGAATTGAGAGTTCATCTTGGTAGACTTTTCCTTTGACCAGTATGAAGTGTCCCTCCTTATCTTTTTTGACAACTTTTGGTTGAAAGTCAATTTTATCCAATATAAGAATGACCACTCCAGCTTGTTTCTTGGGGCCATTTGCTTGGAAAATTGTTTTCCAACCTCTGACTCTTAAATAGTGACTGTCTTTGTCACTGAGGTGGGTTTCTTGTATGCAGCAAAACATTGGGTCCTGTTTACATATCCAGTCTGTTAGTCTATGTCTTTTTATAGGGGAATTGAGACCATTGATATTAAGAGATATTAAGGAAAAGTGATTGTTGCTTATTGCTATCTTCTTAGTTAAAGGTGAAATTCTGGTGAAATACTTCTATTGGGTTTGTTGAAAGATTACCTTGTTGATTTTTCTATGGTGTGGTTTGCTGCCTTGTGTTGGTATTTTCCATCCATTATCCTTTGCAGAGCTGGATTTGTGGAAAGATATTGTATAAATTTGCTTTTGTCATGGAATGTCTTGTTTTCTCCATCTATGGTAAGTGAAAGTTTTGCTGGGTATAGTAGTCTGGGCTGACATTTATGTTCTCTTAGGGTCTGTCTGACATCTGCCCAGGCTCTTCTGGCTTTCATAGTCTCTGGTGAAAAGTCTGGTGTAATTCTGATAGGTTTGCCTTTATATGCTACTTGACCTTTTTCTCTCACTGCTTTTAATATTCTTTCTTTGTTTAGTGTATTTAGTGTTTTGATTTTTATGTAATGGGAGGTATTCTGCTCTGGTCCAATCTGTTTGGACTTCTATAGCCTTCTTGTATGTTCATGGGCATCTCTTTCTTTAGGTTAGGGAAGTTTTCATCTATAATTTTGTTGAAGATATTTACTGGGCCTTTAAGATGTAAATACTCACTTTCTTCTATACCTATAATCCTTAAATTTAGTCTTCTCATTGTGTCCTGGATTTCCTGGATGTTTTGAGTTACAAGCTTTTTGCATTTTGTATTTTCTTTGACTGTTGCGTCAGTGTTTTCTATGGAATCTTCATCATCTGAGATTCTTTCTTCTATCTCTTGTATTCTGTTGTTGATGCTTGCATCTATGACTTCTGAATTCTTTCCAAGGTTTTCTATCTTCAGAGATCTCACTTTGCCATTTCTTCATTGATTCTATTTCCAGTTTCAGATCGTGGATAATTTTGTTCAGTTCCTTCACTTTTTTCCCCTGAAATTCTTTAAGGGAGTTATTTATGTCCTTCTTGAAGTCCTCCATCAGCAATATGAGATGTGATTTTATATTTTTATTTTTTTTTTACTTTCTATATTCTTTGTTTACATTCCAAATGCTTTCCCCTTTCCCAGTTCCCCCCTCTCCATATGTCCCATAAGTCCTCTTCTAAATCTAGCTCTTGCTTTTCTGATGTGATGGAGTATTCAGGATTTGCTGCTGTGGGAGAACTGGGTTCTAATGGTGCCATGTTACCTTGGTTTCTGTTGGTAATGGTCTTGTGTTTGTCTTTGGTCAGCTCGTTATCTCCGCTGTTAGTTGGCCTTGCTGTCTCTATCTTCTCTGTTCTGCAGGCCTGTCTTTCTGCACTCCTGGGTTTCTCTTTTTCTCCCTTGCCCTGCAAATAACTGGTTCTCAAGGAAGTATCAGGTGATGGGTCTTTCCTGTGGCAGACTTGGCAAGGGTCGAATGCCCTATTGGCTGCTATTTCTCAAATGTTCTGCTGCTGCCATTTCTCGGATGCACTGTTGATGCTGGGTCTCAAATGCCTTGCTTTTACCAGTTCAAATGCCCTACTGGTGTCAGTTCTCAAATGACCTGCTCCTGCACATTCTCTAAAGAGTATCAGGAAGTAGGCTCCTTCCAGATAATCTGCTCGTGCCAGTTCTCTAGGGAGTATCAGGAAGTGGGATCTTCCTCTTGCCAGATGTGGCACAGGTCTACCACATCTGACAGAACAGGGCACTGGCAGTGGAGGAGGGAGGTGTATCAGGGAAGGAAGGGGAGTGGTGTTCTTGGGGGTTCCTGGGTAATGAGTCCTAGAGTGGCTCTGGGCCTCTAGGGGTGCAGAGTGACTCTTACCAGATAATCTGCTCCTGCTAGATCTCTAGCGAGTATCAGGAAGTGGGATCTTCCTCTTGCCAGATGTGGCACAGGTCTACCACATCCAACAGAACGGGGCAGTGGCTGAACAGACATATCTTGACCCCTGTTAGAACACAGTGCATTTGATTCCTGATTCTTTTGTTCTATTTTCATGGGTATTTTTTTCAAATTTATTGCATCATTTCTTTTCTAAAGTATTAGTGGTAACTATTTTATTGTTTAACTCTCCTGTTGGGATTTTCTTTTTTTTTTTTTTCTTTTGTATTTGTGGAAGTTCTGTGTGTCTGTTCTTTCTTTTATAGTGTTCTTTTCTTCTGAATCCAATTTGTTCTTTTATGTCTATAATTATTCAGGACAGATCATTATGGTCTTAATTTTATGTTCCCATTATTTGAAATCCTTGATGTTCCAAACAAATCTGATTTTATTCTGATGTTGTCCACAATCTGTTTGCTTGTTATATAAATACAGATTTTGAAAAGTTTATGCAAATATTGAGGCTTTGAATTTTGACCTTGTCATTTATAAGGTTAGTGATCTTCACTACTTACCATAACTCTCTGTGCTTCACCCTTCTGAAATGTAAATTAAGCATAGTAATAGTACTTAACTATTAATACATTATATAATGCTATAGTTCACCTAAATTAAAATATATTCATTATCCCTGAATTTTGCGTCATCATCACTATCAGATTTGTGAACATCCATATTTTTCAATCCAGTGGGTAGTGATAGAGGTTGTGCTCATTGATTTTTCTATTATTTTACTCAATAAAATATTTTTACTCAGTAAAAGGTTTATTTTGCTTGTAATTTACAGAGATTCTCCAGTGCAAACCATTCTCTATTTTCACTTGCAATGGTTTAGTTTGATGAGCCAAAGGGGAGTGTAATTTCTGCTGAGGGTCAGCAGGCTCACACTGGGATTAGAATAGGGCCAGGAAAGAGGAATGGTAAATATATTAAGAAGTCCTTCTATCCAGTCATAGACACCACAGACCTTGTCTCCATTTAACTTATAGCATGAGTAAGCCAAGGGAAATACATATTTTCTTTGATGGGTAAATAATGAAAGAGAAGAAAGCTTCTAAAGTTGAACAGACTCTATTCTTTCCTAAGCTCCTATATAAGCTGTACTAGTTGCCAGGTAACTGGGACAGAGACTAAAGATGCCCCACTGTATGGAAATATGAAAACAAGAAGCCCAGGGAAAGAAAGTTTCCATTCATTATTATGGGCTTTTTCTAGCATTAGCCTGTTAAAAATTCATCTTTATTCCAGGCCAGGCCAGGCAGGGTGTGTGTGTGTGTGTGTGTGTGTGTGTGTGTGTATGTGTGTGTGTGTGTGTGTTAAAGGGCTGCTTATGCTAGTAGAGAGTTTTTACAAGTCCACACACTTGCCTCTAGCACAATAGGTCAAATGTCTCTTCTTGGTAGAGTTCTAAATACTATCTCTCTTTTTCACTGCTTAGAGCTCAGGGTGAGTGCTGAATTTTAGTTGACTGAATACTCATTGAGCAATTCAATTTTTTTTCACACAAAAACTCAGCTGTACATTTCAAAGAGTGTGGTATTTTCTCTAGGAATTGTGGTCATTTTGAAGTAGGGGTTGTGTTTGCTGGCCTACTGTGTCAGGATCTGAAGACCCCTATAATAGACTCTGAACAATAATGCATACCGGCTTGATGTGTGGTCTTTCATTGTGCCTTTGCTTTTTTTCCTCCTCCCTTGTGTTTGATGTCCTTCCTGATGACATACCTCTTTGTCTTTCTGTGCTTCATGATCTATCACCCTCCTCTCTCCTCACCCCTGCTTGCATTTTACTTTGTTTCATATTTACCAATTGTATATCCTGTTTACAAAAGTTTCTTAACTTACTTTCAGAGTCCAGCAGCACTAAAAGAGAACTTATTTAATATATGTTGAATAAAGAAATTAATTTTACCATTTCTACTCAATGCAATTTTCTGCTTTGAACCTAGACTGCAAGTGTGCATCTCTTAGAAGACATGAATAAAATTATTCTTATCATCCATTCTTAGTCTTCCTACCACTATACATTCATAAATTTGCATTGTCACTGTGGAGGAAAGATATTGTTATATACCTTTTGGATAATGATGAAATCAAGAAGCTAAATTATTTGCTTCTAGTTCTTCTTATGGCATGTTCAGCAATACATGGAACAAATTTTAGTTTCATTGCCGAAGATGAGAGAACTATCACTGTTCTTTTGGGAAGAGTTCAGAGATGATACTAAATATCATGCACAAGAAGCCACTTAGACTAAAACCTTTCTAAACTGAAATAAAAAACCCAAAAACCTGAAATTGATACAGACTTTTAGAATTATATTTAACTTCATATAGAGTTTATTTTTACATATGTGATCCAAGAGACCTCCTTTAAGCAATATAGGTTATTTCCCATTACTCTTGGTTGCCTAATAGAACGTGAGGATAAGATCTTGTTGCTGAAGATATCATGCATTTCAGTTATAGGATTTGATGAAACCAAGCCAGCACTGACCTGGACACTAGCCCTTTTGGTTACCTCTCACACTTTTTAGTGTGACAAGGTGCTATAAAGGCTTCTAGATGAAAAATGTTATTAATAGTCTTCTCCATCAGAGATTGTATCAACTAAAACTGTCCTCGGAGATATGTATGATGGTGCAATAGTGGTACTAGTATCTTGATGGTACCCAACTGCTGTCTGATTATAGATAAGGACTACTAAATAGGAGAGAACTTATTCCTGATATTCTAAACCTAGCTAAAAACCACTGACTGGATATGTCATAGACCCTGGAGAAGAATTTACTATTCTCATTTTGCTAAATTGTCAGAATATCCATCTATATTCTAAATACTCATTTTTCTATCCATAGATTAGTGTAGCTTTCATGTCACATCAAGAAGTCTCTTTTTGCAGCAGAGGGAGGTTATTCCAGATAATTACAATTGCCCAAAGTATAGAAAATAAGCAACTGTGGAATGCTCATCCTTAAATAGGACTGCTCTAACATGCCTATATTCCAGGATCATGAAACATTGTGGAAGAAAAGACAGAATGGTGATAAAGGCTAGTGGGCATAGAAGACTGCTGTGAAATAATGTCCTCTGTGCATGGTACGGCTACTATACCCATGAATGCTCAACAACTCTGGGTGTCTGCACAAGACCACCATCTAGGACAGCAATCTGGCTACTTTGGGATCTGAATTAGCACCATAATCACTCCCACTTTGGCTCAGATCTGCCATTCCTTGGGCTTCACAAGTCATATCAGGATATCTAGTGTCTATGTATCTCTTCTGAGATTGCTACTAAACTTGGTTTTTTCCAATGTTTTGACATTTGTTTTTATCCATGAATGGCTGTGGAAGGGTTAAGAAAGTGAGGTTGAACTAGGGATGGACAGGAGCGCTTTGGTTGACTTTGCGCTATGAGGGATATCAATCAGAAGGGAAATGTCCTTTAGCTATGAAAACAAAAGTGGATCACATCATTGGTTAATTCCTAGGTTTGGGGGTGGTCTACTAAAGAGACTGACTTAAGCTTCTCCTGCCTTAGCTTATTTCAGAAATGGGGAAAATCATGTCACCTCATGGAGCAGCTGTGTGTATAAACGTTGGTATAAGCAAACATCTTGGCAAACCTAATATACAGGGTACCAGGTCATGAACTTTTGTACTTGTCCAATAGTTCAGCAAGGCTTTTGTTCTATTCATCTTTTCCATACAGAAGCTAAAGTTAAGTCTGGGAGACTCTCAAGTGATATTCAGCTAAGATTTAAACCTCTGCCCATGTGACTCTGGGGCTTCATGGACTTTGAGCTTCTGGATAGAGTTCAGTTGTACTCCTCTTATGCACAGACTCTCTGGCTTTGGCTTATTTAAAAGTAAAGTTCTTGCAGATATCAGGTTAGATGACTCAGAATAGAGGTGGCTCTAAACCTCAAGACTGGATTCTTCTTTAGAACCATTAGTAGAATGCACAACTGTTCACAGTTTGAGGTCATGTTTTTTTGGTCTCTAGATGTAAGATAGACTATTTTCTGAGGTAATAAACTACCACATAAATAAGTATGTGGTATGTAAATAAATTAGTATGTAAATAAATTCTTTTTGGTGGCCCTATGAAACAAGAACTGCTTGAGTGTTCATTGCCCCTGCTGATAGTACCAGCCCTGACCTCAGATGAAGCCTCTGTTTAGGAAGTGGAAGGTCTGGGTTCTCCAGGCAGCCTTTCCTATGTCTGACTGGCAAGATTATTTTAAACTTTAGCTTGTGAAAGTTGTATTGAGGAATTCTCTCACTTTTCAGGAGGAGTCAGACTTTACACATTAATATGCATCCTTTTAAGAATGGCAGATTACCAAAAGATCTTCTCAGTAGTCCAAAGGGTAAGAACAGAATTTTATTCTCATGTCTGTGTGTGTTTGGATTGCATGAATTACATCTGTCTGCTGCTCACAGAGACAAACAAAAGATCTTGAATCCCCTGAAGCTAAAGTTACAGATGCTTCTGTGGCATCATGTAGAAGTAATTGAACTCAGGTCTTCTGTAATAACAATATGTGCTCTGAACATCTGAGAGCCATCTCTTCAGTCTCCAGTCTTCACTTTTTTTGTTTTTGTTTTTTCTTGGTTTTGTTTTTGTTTTTTTTGAGACAGGGTTTCTCTGTATAGCCCTGGCTGTCCTGGAACTTACTCTATAGACCAGGCTGGCCTCGAACTCAGAAATCCGCCTGCCTCTGCCTCCCAAGTGCTGGAATTAAAGGCGTGCTCCACTACTGCCTGGCTTCAGCCTTCACTTTTTGACAGTTGTACTCTCCAGGAAAAATTGATCATCATTACCAATGTCACCGCACCACCACCACCATTGTTGCATTATCACCTTTATTGTTATTAAAATTAGTCACAAGGTTATTGTGACAAGTACTATGAAACTTGTATTAAATAAATTACCTTTTTTTTTTTTAACTCCTACCAAACTGTATTGAGCCATACTCATTGTGTAGCTGTGAAAATTCCCCAGAGCATAAACAGTGTTCCACAATGTTTCACAATCCTGGAGTACAGGCATGTTACGGAGGTCCTATTTGAGGATGGGCATTTCATAGTTGCTTGTTTTTTATATTTGGGGAAATTGTTATTATCTAAGTTGTTCAATGAATCAAGAATTGCGAAAATGGTTAAATTTATGAGGGTGGGGTGGCTTTGGTTAAGTTGCACTTACGGACAGATGCCATGTTCTCGGGCATCCAGGAACACCCACAAATCAACTTCTTTGTGTGTGTGTGTGTGTGTGTGGTAATAAAACAGGAGAGCTCTGTATATATTTTACATTTAGATCTTTTCTTGGGCATTATGTGAGACTGTCAGAAGCTAACCCAGAGAGTACACTCTCCATAGACTGCACCCAGCTTCAGCATCTATCAGCACAGCCTCATTCCATGATGGACTCTAACCAACACACATCTAACTTTCTTCACTGGGAGTCCAGTAGATGTTCTCTGTATTCCAAGATTCAGCCCAGGGTCCCCCATCACAACTCTTGCCAAACCCAGCACCTCTCTCCATTCTGCAATAGCTCCTTTATCTTTGTCTCCTGTGACAGTGACACTTTGAAAAAGTAATGGGTCCAGTATTTCTTAAGCCATTATCCTACTGGAGATTTTCTGATGTCTTCTTATGATTAGACAGGAGGCATAAATTTATGGGAAGAATGTCCTCAGGGCATTCTCTTGAATGATAGAGATATTTGCTTATAGTGGTAACAGCATCTGTCACTTGATTCCTGAGTGTATTTATTATTAGATATTTGCTTTATTTACATTTCAAATGGTATCCCCTTTCTGCACTGTTACCTCTCCAAAAATCCTCTATCCCATCCTCCCTGCCCCTGCTCATCGCCCTCCCCCCAATTTCCTAACTTGCATTCCCCTGTTCTGGGGAATAAAGCCTTCACAGCACTAGTGGTCTCTCCTCTCACTGATGTCTGAAATGGTCATCTTCTGGTACATATGGAGTTGGAGCCATGGGTCACTCCATGTGTACTCTTTGGTTGATGGTTCAGTCCCTGGGAGCTCTGGGAGTACTGGTTGGTACATATTATTGTTCCTCCTGCAGGCCTACAAACATCTTCAGCTCCCTGGGTCCTTTCTCTAGCCACTTCATTGGGGACCTATTGGTTGGCTGTGAACCATGGGTATTTTGATCCATTTTCCAATAAAGATCAAAGTATCATAAGTTGTTCCTGTTGTTACTGACTTGTGCTTGCCCCTCCTGTTTGCCTGCAAGCCTATCTCAGCAACCCTGAGTGACATGCTTTCCCCTGGTACAGATTGTTGTGTTGCTGCCAATCTCCTGGATGCGGGTGGAGTCCTGGCGGGGGTATGTTGCAAGCGATCCTCTATTCTGGTGATCCCTGCTTACTAGTCTGCCCCTCCCCACTGTCACAGGAACAAAGATGGTGGTGCCCTTTATACGACTTTTCAGGAGGGGTGATCCAGGAAAAGGGATATAAATAAATAAAGAATGAAATGTAAATAAAGAATATATCAGAAAAAAGAAAATTTACATATAAATTCACTTATAAATTTATAAGAATATTTCATCAAGTGACAAATGTAAGCCTTAAATTTATTGGCCATTCACAGTGTCAAAGAAGATGGGCTAATACATAAAAATAAAAGATAATGGATTTTTTCCATGACTAAAAAATATATCAAAGTATCCACACTTGCATCTTGGGTGCTCCAAGTTTTTGGGCTAATATCCACTTATTAGTGTGTGCATAATGTGTGTGTTCTTTTGTGATTGGGTTACATCACTCAGGATAATTTCTAGCTCCAGCCATTTGCCTATGAATTTAATGAATTTATTGTTTATAATAGCTGTGTAGTAATCTGTTGTATAAATGTACCACAGTTTTTGTATCCATTCCTTTGTTGAGGGACATCTGGGTTCTTTCCAGATTCTGGCTATTATAAATAAGGCTGCTATGAACATAGTGAAACATATGTCCTTATTATATGTTGGAGCATCATCTGGGTATATGCCCAGGAGTAGTATAGCTGGGTCCTCAGGTAGTGCTATGTCCCATTTTCAGAGGAGCCTCAAAACTGATTTCCAGAGTGGTTGTATTGGCTTGTAATCCCACCAACCATGGAGGAGTGTTCTTCTTTATCCACATCCTCTCCAGCATTTGCTGTCCCCTGAGTTTTTGATCTTGGCCATTCTGACTGGTGTGAGGTGGAATCTGAGGGTTGTTTTAATTTTCATTTCCCTGATGATTAAGGATGTTGAACATTTCTTTAGGTGTTTCTCAACCATCCAGTATTCCTCAGTTGAGAATTCTTTGTTTAGCTATGTACCCCATTTTTAATAGGGCTATTTGGTTCTCTGGAGTCTAACTTCTTGAGTTCTTTGTATATATTATTAGCCCTCTATTGGATGTAGGATTGGTAAAGATCTTTTCCCAATCTGTTGGTTGCCATTTTGTCCTATTGACAGTGTCCTTTGCTCTACAAAGGCTGAGTAGAGTAAATTTCAAAAAGTTTATTTGAATTCCCCAACCTCATTCAAAAAACGTACTCATTTTGGATATGAAATAACTTCCCAAGAAACTGACCTAGAAAAGATCTGACCTTTTAGTGTGGTGTCCATTTTGTTGGTTTTAAGCTCATCTTTCCCTATTGCCTCTCATGTTCAACAACTCTTAATACAACTGGATACTAGAGTAGTAACTAGTAGATTAACTACTAGTAACTATTAGTTAGATTGCTAACTAAGACTAGCAGCATTCATTTCAGAATGGGCCTTAGATATCCCATATGTGAACACTAAAGGAAAATAGCCTATTTTGGGTAAAAATACTGATGATAATTCCAGTCCCTCTACTACTCAAAGCCACACTCTGTATGATTGCCTGTTCTCCTGCTAGATGCTTTTACTGTGTTTCAGAGTTCTAGAGGAGCCATAATGATAACCTCAACTGTTATCCAGCTGACTACAAAATGTAGACCTATTCCATTACTGTCTTGTTTACTTATTGTATTAGTAGTAGAAAGGGAATTTAATATTTCTCTGGGCCTAATTTTGCTTTACTAAAAATGTGGTTTTTAATATTTTCCCAAATTTGTAATAAAAATGTACTTAAGTTCATAGTATTCATAGTATAGGTTCTACTAGAGGGAAGAGCCATTTGTGAGCTATGTATGTATGTGTATGTATGTACAAGTGTGTTTGTGTGTGAGTGTGTGTGTGTGAGTGTGCATGTGAGAGGTTTATTAATATAGAATAGATATACAAAGAACCATACATTTAATGAATACAGTTTCTAGGTTTAGACATTTGCAAACATTCATTATATCAAAACTGCAAACAATATAATAGCTCTACATGATATTGTCCAAAATATTCCTAGTGTGTGAACACTAAAATAAAGTAGCACTGAGCTTTAAGACATGGATTCCTTCCTTAAGGACTGACTGGTGTAAGGTGAAATCTCAGGGTTGTTTTGATTTTCGTTTCCCTAATGACTAATGAAGTTGAGCATTTTTTAAGATGCCTCTCAGCCATCTGAAGTTCTTTGGGTGAGAATTCTTTGTTTAGCTCTGTACCCCATTTTTAATAGGGTTATTTGGCTTTCTGGGGTCTAACTTTTTGAGTTCTTTTTTTTTTATTCGATATATTTTTTATTTACATTTCAAATGATTTCCCCTTTTCTGACCTCCCCAATCCCCAAAAGTCACATAAGCCCCCCTTCGCTCCCCCTGTTCTCCCACCCACCCCTTCCCACTTCCCTGTTCTGGTTTTGCCTTATACTGCTACACTGAGTCTTTCCAGAACAAGGGGCCACTCCTCCATTCTTCTTGTATCTCATTTGATGTGTGGATTATGTTTTGGGTATTCCAGTTTTCCATGCTAATATCCACTTATTAGTGAGTGCATACCATGATTCATCTTTTGAGACTGGGTTACCTCACTTAGAATGATGTTCTCCAGCTCCATCCATTTGCCTAAGAATTTCATGAATTCATTGTTTCTAATGGCTGAATAGTACTCCATTGTGTATATATACCACATTTTTTGCATCCATTCTTCTGTCGAGGGATACCTGGGTTCTTTCCAGGTTCTGGCTATTATAAATAGGGCTACTATGAACATAGTGGAGCATATATCCTTATTACATGCTGGGAAATCCTCTGGGTATATGCCCAGGAGTGGTATAGCAGGATCTTTTGGAAATGACATGCCCAGTTTTCTGAGGAACCGCCAGACAGATTTCCAGAGTGGTTGTACCAATTTGCAACCCCACCAGGAGTGGAGGAGTGTTCCTCTTCCTCCACATCCTCGCCAACACCGGCTGTCTCCTGAATTTTTAATCTTAGCCATTCTGACTGGTGTAAGATGAAATTTCAGGGTTGTTTTGATTTGCATTTCCCTGATGAGTAATGAAGTTGAGCATTTTTTAAGATGTTTCTCCACCATCCAAAGTTCGTCAGATAAGAATTCTTTGTTTAACTCTGTACCCCATTTTTAATAGGGTTATTTGGTTTTCTGGGGTCTAACTTCTTGAGTTCTTTGTATATATTGGATATTAGCCCTCTATCTCATGTAGGGTTGGTGAAGATCTTTTCCCAATTTGTTGGTTGCCGAAATGAATCAACTTTTTAAAAAATATTATTTATTTAATGTATACAAGTACAATATAGCTGTCTTCAGACATACCAGAAGAGGGCATCTGATCCCATTACAGATGGTTGTGGGCCACCCTGTGGTTGTTGGGAATTGAACTTAGGACCTCTGGAAGAGCAGCCAGTGCTCTTAATCACTGAGCCATCTCTCCAGCCCCCTTCATTCTTCATGTTAACCCAGCCAACAGAGTACATGGCTAAAGACTTATAGACTGTACTGCTGGAGATTGTTGAGAGAGCTTCTCTTTGAGACTGGACTTGCCTAGACTCAGAACACCTGTCCTCTCCTGGTCATATTGGGTACATTCTCTCACCCTCATGACAGAATACTTAGTAAGGCAACTCACAGGAGGAAGAATTTATTTTGGATCACAGTCCAGAGGTGTAACACTGCAGGGAAAGTGTAGCATTAGGAACAAATGGCTGTGGCTGTGACAGCTAAAACATGAGGTATCTGGTTCATTTCATTGACGGAAACAGAAAACTAGGCATATAGTCACCAACACCCCTATCGCTTCTACCTGCCAGCTGGAAAAGATTTCCAAAAAGTTTCAATACCTCCCCAAACAGCAGCACCAGGTGTGGACAGTAATCAAGCATGTGAGCCTGTGGGAGACATTTCACACTCAAACCATCACACTGGTTGTGTAAGCCCTTGGGAAATTCACAGTTTCTTCAAGCCTTTGTTTCTTGATCTGTCAAATGACAGTAGAAATGCTTCTTTCAGGACCCTGCCACTGATATACTGAAGCAGTTGTTTCTGTATCATCTCTGCCTCTTTGTCTAGCTGATATCTCTGTGATGTCCCTTGCTGCAAATAGGCCAAGTGAATACCATATTAAAATCGGCTGTCTCCCCCAAAACCTAGCACATATCTTGGAACATAGTGTTAAGTAGATAATTTCCTGACTCCTTGATGCTTTCGTATTTATGACTGGCCTCTCATACACAATCTTACATTTTAGGAAACTTAGGGAGTGGATAGATATATCTCTCTCCTATTATAAGTTGTATATTGGGCACATGTCTTGTGTTTTGAATAGCATCTCTTTAAGTGGATTTTTTTACACCATAGACTTCCTGTAGGGAGCAATGCATACAATTTCTGTTCCCAGAGGATAAGGTAAATTCCATATGAGAGAATTCTTCTTGCAGGTGTCATTTGCTTGCGAGATGGTATGGTTTCTTATTTGACCATGGTAAATCCCCTAGAAAAGGAGTGCAGTTTGATACTACATGAGCTCAGGAAAGCAATGCAGCAATCAACCCACTATTTCTTATTGTTCTTTGGGAGCAGTTCCCCGGACATTGATTTAAGCAGTTAGAGTTTTCCCTGTGCACTTTCCCAGTTGCTTCTTCCATTCTGTTCTGGAATTTATTTCAGTTTCAACATCTTCACCATTCCTGTGCAGAAAGCCCTTTTAACTCTTTTGCAGTGATGCCGCATCTTTTATCATTTTGTGTCTCCCAGTGGTTTGCTTTAGGTGATAGATGTGTAATGAATGTCCATCTCTCAATCTTTGAGCATAATAGTGGAATGCCAAACTTATCATTTTATTAAAGGATAAAGAGGGACATATGAAGGCACAATGCCTTGGAATACATTATTTAGTTGATTCATAAAGCCTGGGTCAGGGTTCTTGATTAGATATCAAATTTTGTGCTTAAAAAATTGGATACCATGTGAAATGTTCTTATACTAAAATGTAATGACCCCATTACCTTGATTAATGAAAATTTATAACATTTATTACACATGTACATACCCATAAAATACCACTTAAAATAATATAGTCCTTTGAAAGATACTATCAAAGTATGAGGGACTTGTATAGAATATGCATACTTAGGTATGGAAAAGAAACAGTGAAACAAGAGAAGAAAAATGAAAACAAGAAAAACCCAATATGCCAAGTAATTTGAATATTGATAGTTGTTTCTTTCAATGTGAGATATAAATGCATATAATTTGGCCGGCTTAGTTAAGAAAAAGAAACACAAATAGATGCCTATAGAAACCTGTATCTTTTGTATTAAAGTGGGATGCAAGATACTTACTTTCACTCAGATTATTTTTATGCTTCTAGAATGTCCCTCTGAGGGATCCTTAGAGCATGTTAACCACTCATTCATCCACATGTCCATCTTAAATGTTGTGATGGTTTGTATATGCTGGGCCAAGGAGTGGCAGTATTAGAAGGTGTGGCCCTGTTGGAGTAGGTGTGGCCTTGTTGGACTACATGTGTCCCTGTGGTTGTGGGCTTTAAGACCCTCATCCTAACCACCTGGAAGCTAGTACTCTGCTACAGTCTTCAGATGAAGATAGAGAACTCTCAGCTCTTCCTGCACCGTGCTTGCCTGGAAGCTGCCATTTTCCCATCTTGATGATAATGGACTGAACCTCTGAACCTGTAAGCGAGCCCCAATTAAATTTTGTCCTTATGAGAGTTTCCTTGTTCATTGTATCTCTTCACATTAGTAAAACTCCAACTAAGACAAATGTATTCTGTGCTAGGTCCTCTATAGGATCCTGGTGTTGCAAAGATTAAATTCAGGAGACAGTCCTTAAGAACTCAAACTGCAACAGTTTGTGAAAGATTTGCATGCTATTATTATTTTTTTTTCTCTTAGGCATCTTTGGGATCCTTTGTGCCTGGGAAAGTTTGCTTCATGCAGACACTTTGGGGAACAAAACTGAATAAATCCATTTGGAATGAAAACATAGCATGGGTGAGAAATGGTTGAAAACTATGTCACGGATACAGCTTGTGTCATGGATGACTAGCTGATGGTATTTTCTTTCACCAGGTCTCCCACCCTTATACATGATTCTGATTCCATTTTTCTAAGATCCCATTTATGGTATAGCGTATTTGAGTGCATCATATCTGTCCATGCCTAACCAAGGTATCTGTGACCTTTGCTGGTCTATTTAACTTTAGCAACTAAAACTTGAATCTGATAGACAGACAGCTCTAACAGAAACAATTGGGTACTCTTTTGTGTTGAAGAATTTACTTTCGGACACAAATGTAAAATTTTGTCTGATCTTTTCATAAATATGTGATCATGAGTAAGCCTGAATTACTTTGAAATGAACCAGAGGGAATAGTGCCTACTTTGATGGATTGTGTGTGTGTGTGTGTGTGTGTGTGTTTGTGTGTGTGTGTGTAGGGAGGGATGAAATAAAATGTTGTAAATAAAATATATCTCGGACATTTTCACCAAAAACTAGACTTACATATACAGTGACCTTTGTGATACATCTACTTGAACAAATATCAAATCTCAAACCATGTATAAAGTTGAAAATTTTCTCTTCCTCCCCAATTTGCACATTGTATTTCTACCTGTGTCAATGGAGAGTTACACTATACTTTCAGCTGTTCAAACCCATACCTCTTGGGCGATGTTTGTATTTTCAATTCTTTTCATATTTGGCATTTAAGGCATGGAGAAAACGTATGTCCTCTCTTACAATATAATCCCCACCTCTTCTTTGAGGCTCCACTTTCCCATGTTGTTCCAAGCTACTGAAGTCTTCAACCTTAGTGGTTGTAGCAGACGTATGATACTGTACATCCACACATGACTCTGCAAAGCATTGGGTTAGATAGCCCATTGCTCAATCCCAAGTCACGCTCCTTCTCATGCAGGACAAAAGTTAAAGTTTTTCATGGGGGTGGGGGGATGGGGGACCCCACTTCCTTTCTGGTCCCATCCATCTGCTCTTGCCTTTGCACTTGTTCTTTCTCATCTATCCTTCTTGGCATCCTCACTGTCTCTCACATAACTCAGATGTGCTCCCTGCCTCTACACACCCCCTGTAGGTTCTTTCTGCTGGGTGTTCCCCCTTCCTGTCATCCTCTTGTTCATATACTGTCTCCTCCCCCCACATCTAAGCTGGCTGGCAGCTCCCAACTCTTCCGATGGCTACCTCCGGCCTTTGTTCCTGTGAACAATAGGCTCCCCACCTCGACTACCGACACTGCCCCCAAGGCGGTGTTTACCTGACTAGCCAGTCTGAAGGCAGGCGACCAGCTGAGACCTGGAGCCAGGAGAATTCACGGGACCGCCTTTGATGCGACCGACTTCTGGGAGGGGTGGTCGATCCCCCAAATACTATATAACCTGCCTTAAAAATATTAAAACCAGTCTTGACCGGAATTTTCGCCTTGACTCATGTCTCTTCCGCCTCCCCCGTCCCTGTAACCTCAAAATTGTCTTAACAGGTAACCCGGTTCACATGTAGCTGCTGGCAGACTACAATATACAGTTCATCTTCCCATCTTTTCCTAGTCTCTGCTCAAATGTTCCTGTCTTAATAATCTAGTGTGACATTGAATTTAGTACATCATTCTCTCCTTAGGAATTTGAGTTCTCCTCACTTCCCCACCTCCCCTTTCAATAATATTTAATCTTTTACTAACAGGATAGATGATTTAGTCTAATTTTAATTATATATTTCTACCTACCATAACTAACTCCTTTCCCTATCTGTGTGTGCATACGGGCTCACACTCACACACACACACACACACACACACACTGAAGGCAGCAGTCTTGCATATCTTTTGTCTAAGTCTCTATCTAGAAACAAAGAAGTTTCACAAATACTTGTCAAGTGATTATACCTGGCCCACAGTCAGGGCTCATTCCTCATCACTTTCTCTTTCCTATCTCATTTTTGATTAAAATCTCTACACAATGTTTGTAAGAGAGGAGATGGCAATCAACTCTACTGCCCTCTGACCCTTGCTCTAACAAACATCATGCAGTCTGAGATATTATTAATGCCCCGAGATGAAATTCTCTCCCAGGGAGATTTGTTGACCTTAGCAGGGGATTACCACTAGTTAGGACCAAGGCTACATCTCTTTTCCTCCTTCTGCCTCATGCCACATTCCATCATAGCTCATGAATAGAAGCACTGTACTCCTCACTGGAAAATCCAGATCCTTCCTTTTGTGTGCTCGTTGATTGGAACCTCATAAAGGGCAAGGTGAACTACTAATAACAGTACATTGCCCAAATGGTGCATGCTGTGTTACACTTTATAAAATGCCCTGCTATTCGTTGACTTATCCATGCTCCCAAAGGGGTTGCTCTTGTTGTGATGGTTGAAAGTCAATGACATTTAGAGTAGTACAGCCCTGAATACATATCTGAGCTTGCATATTTATCAAGTATGTGATCTTGGATGTTCTTCGTAATCTCCATAAGTATCATTTGAGTCATGTCTAATAATAGAATGACCTTAAAAATTAATAGAGTGACTGTAAAATGTTTCATCCAGATATAAGTGAGTTTGAACTTGAGGCATATCAAGATTCAAGCCTGCCTTGCTCTCTTTTGGGACAATAAGATCACTCTAGTTAATGGTGATTTTTCTCTCATTTATAAAGCTATGGTTAACATTAATACCAGGAAAACAGTGACTAGTGAGAATAATGCATGTGATAAATGCATCTATCATAAGCAATTATTATGACTGAACACACATGTTAAAACACATACTGTTAAATGTTCTGTAAATGTCAGTTGTTTAATTAAAACCTGGAGAGAATTATCAGGTAGATCAGTATTCCTAAGGTTCAGAGACACTCGGTTTCAGAGTACCAACTGGTACATAGCAGGAGAGTATTTAGTGTTTAAAGTGCTTATTATTTTTTCTATTTTCTGTTAGCCCTTCCTCATCGTTCAAAGAACTTCTATGGAGACAGGGCCTCAACCTGTGGACTTTCTAAAACACTGCTACTGTAGACAAATGCCATACTTGTTGCCTTGACTGGATGAATTATCAGAGAAGAAAGTTTAAGTGAATAATATAAATAACAATTGCTGTCATTCTCCAACAAGGCAGCTAGAAGAGAAAACAGAGGCCTAGAGAGACAGCTCAGAGGTTAAGAGTGCTTGATGCTCTGCCAGAGGACCCGAGGTCAGTTCCCAGCATCCATATCCAACTACCCACAACCACCTGCATTTCTAGCTCCAGGGAATCTGACACCCTCTTTTGGGCTCCAAATTCACTTCACTCACACACACAAAATCATATTCATATTCAATGTATAAGGAAAATAAAATATTAGTTTTTTTAAAGGGAAATGTGAGGCACATTCATGGTAGCTGATTCAGTCTAAGCCAATCATCAGAATACCATAACAACAGCCATAAGGAAGGCCTATTTGGCCTGTTTATACTTGGGTTGCCAAGTTCTAGCATATTAGTATCTAAGAGATGCCCAATAAACATTGTGGAATGAATAAATACATCAATCAGTGCCTAGAGTTTCTGATGTGATAACAAGATAAAAACATGTTTTTTTTTAATTTACAAAATAGTCTATTTGTTGCACACCTTTATGCAAGACAGTGAAAGTAAAACATTCAATCCCAAGAGACTCCAGAAAGGGATAGGGCATGGTAGCAGACAGAAAGTACAGTCTAAGTAGCAGTTTTAGACCTACAGCCCCTCTTGCCACACTTTGATGGGTACTTATGTCTCATTAACATTCTCCTGCTGCCTTTAGGCAGCTAATAAGGTAGGAAGTTACTGAGTCTCCAGTGTTATTCGCCAACTCTTCCCAAAGGCTCATCTGCCATTTTCATCTGTGCTCACTTCCTTGTGTTACTTTGATTCTAGCTATGGCAAAATACTCAACAAAAAACCACTTAGAGCCATGTACTCCAGGTCACAGTTCAAAGATAAGTCCGGCAGGACAAGAGAAAGGGCAGAAGGAGTGTGACGAATCTGGTCACATTGCACTTACTGTCAGAAAGGAGAGAGAAATGGAGAGAGGAAGAAAGGGGAGGAGGAGAAGAGAGAGGAGGGATGGCTTGCTGGTACTCAGTCATTTATCTTTTCTTGTTTTGTGCCATCCTGGACCCCAGGGAATGGGATCTGTCACATTTGAGGGGGGTCTTCCCACCCA